>NC_079453.1:39350784-39383284 GCF_903798145.1 Danio aesculapii | reverse complement strand
ATTTGCAATATACATAGCATAATTTATAATAATTGCCAAGAATTTGTGTTTCATGTGTGGGTTGTTTATCTAGATTTGACCATTCAGATAGGGCCTTACTATCTTTAGACCTCCCCAGTAGGCAAATGATGAAAGCTAATGAGAGTCTGAATATCCGTTGATGTTTTCAGTCATTCATAGTGTTAAAGCCTTGAAATATTTTAACTAGATCAGAAATTATTGTTTACTTAAGTATGATTATTACATAAATAAATGCTAAAAATGACAACATTTCATAGGGAAATTTTAAATTGCAAGAAATATAAATCACAGTTCTCAACATTGTATATTCTGTATTTTCCCATATTGTTCAGCACTATTTTTTAGGAGATTAGATTAGATTAGATTAGATTAGATTGGATTCAACTTTATTGCCATTACACATGTACAAGTAAGGCAAGGAAATGCAGTTTAGGTCTAACCAGGAGTGCAACAGCAGCAAGTGCAGGATACAGGTATACGCTTTAAAGTGCAAGAAAAACGATAGTGATATTTACAGATGAATGTTTACTGTGAACATTATTTACAGGTTGTATTAGCTATGAACAGAGATTAACAATAGATTAATATATGTACAGGTTGCTATTAATAATCAGAAGTGTGCAGATAGATGTGAACCTAATTACAAATATACTGTCAGAATTATTAGCCCCCCTGTTTATTTTCTTCCCAAATTTGTTTAGCGAAGAGATTTCTTCAACACATTTCTTCACATGATAGTTTTAATAACTCATTTCTAATAACTAATAATAATTTATTTTATCTTTGCCATGATGAAAGGAAATAATATTTTACTAGATATTTTTCAGTTATTGTTAAGTTATTGTTCAGTTAAGTTATTGTATAACGATGTTTGTAGACTATCAGAAAAAAGTATAGCTTTAAAAGTATAGTATAAATCATTGATTCTAATTAGACCATTAGCAAAAATGTGCAACAACAGTTTTTCTGTTTAAAGATTGACCCTTCTGCAGTTACACTGTATCCTGCTGAAAAGACTGCTGAAAATTTTGAATATGCTATTTTCTGAACCATTGATATTAGGAGAGCTGTAATATTAGCCTAATTTTAAAAAGTGGAGTGTTCCTTCATATAACTAGCAAGTGCACACAGTGCTGTAACGTCTACAGCTGTTTGACAGGAAAACTAATCATTGATCTGTAAATTAAATGCCTGCTGATTGGCTGTCTGGTTTTAAAGTTATCCATATTGGGAAAAAAGCGCTGAACTTACAATTGTATCAACATCAAAATCAGTATATTTGTTTTTTGCTTTTTTACCAGCCAAGCTGTGATGTTCCACAATGTCACAAAGCAGCCATATCATTATGTTTGCACTTAATGTACAAAACTGCTCCCTTTCTACACTTAGGGAACATATGCAGTGGTGTCTGAAACCATAGTGGACGTTCTGAAGTCAACTCAATCAATCCCACAACAACGAGTGTATAGCTCAACAGCTAGGAAATACCATAATGCACTGTGACAATTTGCGCCCTGAATGAGTTTCCACATTTGACCCCAAGATGGCATTCACAGAAGAACCCAATTGGTGTAAGTTTATAAATAGATCACTATTTCATTCAAATAACTCTCATTACTAAAAGACAGCTTGATGCGTGTTAATAAAAATGTCAAGAAGTTTAAAATCTAATCCGTCTGAGGGATTTATCAATGAGCAAAGCACAAACAAAATGGCACCCCTTCCGGTGCACTTAGTGCTCCAAATCATTCACTCGTTTTCATTCCCTCTTTTAAGTGGAGTATATTAGTGGACTAATGTAGGGGATAGTGAATGAGGCTATAGGGGGTGATTCCGGATACAGCATATATAATCTAATAATTCAAAGCTAACATTTAATCTGTTTGTGTGGATTGTGATATACAATGCAGTGGTTTCCTATGATTTTAAATAACTGCAGATAATACAGCCTGTAAAAAGCAAGTTAACACCCCGTTCATGAACTCATATTTAGATTTGTCTAGCTTAAATACTGTGTGAACTGGAAGTTGCTGAGACATATATTCCAGTATGTTGAAAAGCTTTCACCTTCTTTTTGCACTTCTTTTAGCAAACTATTGACGCGTAAATAGATGAGTGAACATTTTGAGTTTATTTATTTAACATTTTGAGTGTTTATTTTTGCTTCATTCGTGCGTCAATTCACTTCACAATGGGCTGGACGTCTATCTGCCTGGTGATTCCAGTTTCATTGCTAAAGGACTAACATGTTTTTTATTGACAAAGTAGCTGTGCTTTATGTGCTTTAGGAAGGCTGATAAACAATGTATATTCGTTCGGTACCATGTCTGAGTCCACTGGATTCTTTCAGAGGTGCACTCAGAGTGAGAGTCACACACGAGCTGATCTTTTCCAGTGTGGTACATTCCACGTCATTACCGGTGTGTGGTACATTCCCTTTCTGTAAGGAATCGGTAATTGTAAATTTGTTTCGGGACTTGTTAAAGTGTTTTGCGTTTTGTTAATATCTTTCTAAAATGTAAATTTGTTTCGTCCTTGGTAAAATCGCTTTTCCTATGTAATTGTGTCTTATGATAGGTAAAAATGTTTTTCTAAATGTACATTTGTCTCGAGCTTTGTTAAAGTGTTTCACACTTTGTAGTGTTGTTTTGCACTTCCTGGCAACCGTATAATTCACACAAACTTATGATAAAAAATTTTTTTAAAGAAGGCGTGGTACCAAACCCCACCCCTAAACCCAACCATCAAGCTACGGTCACACCGGGCTTTGTCTGTGCGAAATTCTGTCGTGCGGCACTGCGAAAAGGGGCGGGATCAAACAAGCTTATTAGACATTTAAAAAAGCGAGCGATTGCTCCATGTTTTACATTTTTGCCCAGAGAGGTCCTGTTTTGATCCTCAATTGCTCTCACGCAGTCAAGTGATGCGATTTAGCAGGTTAGAGTTCACCAAGCTTGAACTTTGCACCGCAGCAACATGCGAAACTCGACGCATGACCCCGCGTTTCCGGTCTGACGCATTCGCGTGCGTATGAATGGAAGTCTATGGGAAGAAAAGTCAAGTGTGACCGCACCTTCATTTGGAAATGAGCAGATCATACTAAATTGTATGAATGAGATCATACAAATTCATACGAATTAGCTAATAAATCAAAAAGTTACGAACTGCAGTGAGATATCGTTGGTTATATCAAAGACTCTAGAAGACACAAGACATGTCACTCATATCTTTTCGAATCGGGGAAAATTGTAACTGTCAATATGGTGAATAAAGCCCCGCCTACTAGTACAGAAGCCAATCATCGATCGCTATATGGTGGAAAAAAGCCTGCCTTCTAGTACAGGAGCCAATCATCGATTGCTATATGGTGGAAAAAAGCCCGCCTTCTAGTACAGGAGCCAATCATCGATCGCTATAGATTGACGATATTCTCGGGGAGGGGCTTGGACCAGACGCGAGTTTTTGCAGATTTTGTGTGATTTGGATGTTTAGAAATAAAACTAAGGACTCAGTTGTTGTTTAATTTTATTAGTGATTCCCAATATGAAATTAAATGGTAAGCTTGGCGAGCTATTTTGGAGAATTTGATGTTTCCTCATTCAGACAGAATGCCCGAGCATATTGCTCGAGAGGCTTTTCAAAGATGTCGAGTGAAATGACTTGCCTTAAAGAGACTTTGGTTATACTGACGTCAACAGAGAAGAGCAGCGACTCCAAACGGTCTGATTTTAATGGAAGATTACCAAAACAATTTTTTTTCAGTGGATTAACTTGCACAGATTAATTGTTCACCTTAGGAATATCTTGCAAAATAAACATTGTAAATTTTGACTTTCTGCAGAGGGCTGCATGGTGGCTCAACGGTTAGCACTGTCGCCTCACAGCAGTTTACTGGTTCAAGTCCCGGCTGGGCCAGCTGGCATTTCTATGTGGAGTTTGCATGTTCTCCCCATGATGGCGTGGGTTTTTCTTCGAGTGCTCCGGTTCACCCACAGTCCATAGACATACGGTGCAAGTGAAATTGATTAACTAAATTTGCCGCAGCATTTGATTGTGTATGAATGTGAGAGTATATGGGTGTTTCCCAGTACTGGGTTGCAGCTGGAAGGGGATCCGCTGCATAAAACATATGATGAAATAGTTGGCGGTTCATTCCGCTGTGGCAACCACTGATAATAAGGGACTAAGCTGAAGGAAAATGAATGAAAGAATGAATGACTTTCTGCAGACTTTAAAAAGATACAAAAAAGCAGACATTTTGATGGGAATTGTTTTTTTTTAACCAATTTTAATTTGCTTATTAAAACACTCATCAGCTGGAAACAGATGTGAAAATTAAAGATTGGTGCATCAGTAGTCGGTTCCTCTGTTAAGCAGTCATGAAGCGTCCTCATGCACTCGCCACACACACATTCACCTCATCCGCCTCCTTTTTTGACTTTCTCTCTTTCTCTCATTCTACGGTTTAATAAAATAAGGAGTGATGTGTACTGTAAAAAAGGGATTACCTATTGATTGATCGCCTGGAGAAAAGTAAAACTGATTTCCAGAGGAGCAATGTACACTGTAAAAAATCTTATGTGCTATTTACAAAAAAAAATTGTGGTAACACTATTGCACGTATTATTTTTAAGTAAATTTCAAGACTTGATTTTTTTAGCAAAAACCACTTGAATGAATCATGTGAAAATTACTAAATGTTTTGAGTGATAAATGAAGATTTTAATATTATTAGCGGAATGTGCTTTTATAATTTAAGCTAATCCACCACCATTTACTCATATTTATTTTATTTAACAAAAACCACTTGAAAGAATCATGTGAAAATTACTAGTTTTTTTAAGTGATAGATGATGATTTTAATATTATTAGTGGAATGTGCTTTTATAATATATGCAAATAAATCACCATTTACTCAAATTAATTAATAAAAATTACTCATTTATAAAATGTAAAATATTTAATGTATAATGAAATACATACACAATACATTTAGGACAAATATCATTTTATTACATGTTACACTGATAACAAAATGGTACAATATGTTAAACAAATCTATGTAAAATTTACAGCAATGTTAATCTCTGATAAAAATTCCTTTATCCATGTCATGGAAAAAACTGACCTGTCAACTTTCCTTTGTAGGAATAGTCACATTTTAGACAATATTTGACAGAATTTGTGTATTGCAAACTTAATATTCGTTTCTTTGTAAGTGATTTTAATTTGTGGAATATTTGTATAAATCCAGTTCAGCGATTTTCCAGGCTAGACATGACTCACTTATCCTCCAAGACAATGCAGAAGTCCTCATGGTTGGTCATCCCTCTGGCAGACAGCAATTCTCTGTGCACTCCCACACTGTAAAATAAACATTTACGTTTATTATATTGAAATTATGCAGTTGTACATTTCAAATGTTTAAGGTTTACTAAAACACATTAAGGAAATCTATTAATGAAATAAACCATTTCTTTTTATATCTGTGAACAGTAATTCTTCATAATGTTTGAGTAGATGTTGCTGACTGACACAAATACACAAGTATTTTGACTTATAATGGACAGGGTGTTTAAATGTATACTAGTGTACAGACATTTATAAAAACAAACCATGTTTATACAAGGAATCGTGCATTCAACAGTGTAATGCTTGAGCTATATATTTTTTTGTAAGCATGCAAAAATATAAAATGCACTTTTCGGAAGATCATAAATATCTGAAACAGTTTGAGACACTTACATTGCACTCCTGGATGAGCTCTTCCTCTTATTCATACAGATAAACCAGCAACAGAGGACGACATCTCTCGATTCATCCCTGATTTAATGTGAGGTCTGATGCAAAAAAGTGTAGAAATTAGTAATAATAATAATAATAATAATACACAAATAACATTATTAAAAATACCTGATGTATGGCACCCATTCTCTTTATCAAAATCTGCCTCAATAAACTGCTCCTCTTTAGTGGGAAAACTCTGCGAACGTTTTCTTCATTAAACTGAAAAATGAAGCAAACAAATATGAGTATTTATGTACAGTATTATATATAAACACAGTTCATTACATTACATCAGCAATGCTGTAAAAGGAACCTTATGAAATGGAAAAGCACTAGCTGTACATAAACCCCATT
Organism: Danio aesculapii; assembly: GCF_903798145.1. Taxonomy (NCBI): domain Eukaryota; kingdom Metazoa; phylum Chordata; class Actinopteri; order Cypriniformes; family Danionidae; genus Danio; species Danio aesculapii. Next base: position 39,377,122 of record NC_079453.1, on the reverse strand, counting down.
GAATAGCTAGCTAACTTAGCTTAGCTGAGATTTACCACCTAACAAGCTCACTGTTGTTCATCTGCTTAACTGTTGCCTGATCGTTGCTGTTAAATATTACGATGCAAATAATTTGTTCAACTTCATTATATAATTCAGAATGAACATTGAAGCAAATCAATTTCAAATAGGAATGGGTGGTTAAAAATACCTGTGTATCCCTATATACATCATATGGCAAAAACTAAGCTCCTGAACAAGTTTGAACAGCATGTGTCTTTCCTGAAAGAGCTTAGGCTACTTAAGACAATAAAATGATAAACTGTAAATGATAAAATGCTTACCTCTTAACATGCTCGCTGTTGATCTGCTCCTTCAAAATGTCGTCTGATCACTGCCGTTGTTGAGATTCAAATGCAAACATCTCAATCAAATCCACATAATTGAGTGAATTTACTTAAAATAAACGTGAAGCCATCTTTCCTCAATTTTATTAGCTTAACTGGTTTCTCAAATTAAGCTTAATAATTGCACTAGTTTGCTTAAAAAAAATAAGTAAAATTAAAATCTTAGTTATATTAGCGAAATCTCCTTAATATTTTATAATAAATCCAGAATATCAATTTTTTAAAGAAAATATGCTCATTATTTTTAATGACCACATTAATTTTTTTAATGAAAATTACAAGCCTCAAGATTCATTTTTTACAGTGTAATTGTGGCTCTGTGAAATGAACTGGATGGACACACACACACACACACACACACACACTGCAGTTAGTTAGCATATGAAGCCACCTAATGCAGAGCAGCTGAAGCCGACACACTAGAAGCTTTGTGTCAGCTTTATGAGTACAGAAATTCATCTGCATGCCAGCTAATTAAATTTGTTAATTAGACAAAGACAGCGTAAGAAACTGTAACGTCCAAGTCCACAATTAAACATGATTTGTATATCTTTATTAATCTTTTAATGATCACAGTGGTCAAATAAATTCTGTGCATGACCCATAAGGCAGCGCATTGTAAACAATGTAAAAAAAAGAGAAAATTAATACTAATAACTGTATATGATGGTTTTAATTGATGGCTGATAATTAAACTAGTTACTACAACAATAATAACAACAACAACAACAACAATAATAATAATAATAATAATAATAATAATAATAATAATAATAGTAATATTAATCATAATAAGTAAATAAATACATTATTGTTAATAATAATAATAATAATAATAATAATAATAATAATAATAATAATAATAATAATAATAATAATAATAGTAATATTAATCATAATAAGTAAATTAATACATTATTGTTAATAATAATAATAATAATAATAATAATAATAATAATAATAATAATAATAATAGTAATATTAATCATAATAAGTAAATAAATACATTATTGTTAATAATAATAATAATAATAATAATAATAATAATAATAATAATAATAATAATAGTAATAGTAATAATAATAATAATAATAATAATATTAATCATAATAAATAAGTAAATAAATAAACAATTAAAAATTCTGGTTAATTAAATCAAAACATTCTAAAGAAAACATAAAATCAGCGAAATAAATGAAATACATAGTATAATAGATGCAATAAATAGGTAACAACTCAAATAAATTAATTAGCTGATTAAAATTAATCAAATTAATGATTAGACAATTAATGCTATTACTATAACATTATAAATACTACTACTACTACTACAACAACAACAACTACTACTAATAATAATAAAGATGAACGAACAGATCATATTTTCATTCTGAAAAACTGAGAAAATTAAAATAAGATAATATTTCATTAAAATGTATTTGTCGCTTAAAACATAAATAAATTATTCAAAACTGCTGATTCACATGTAGTAGTAGTTTATCCATGAGTTCATAAAGTATAGCACCTTTAAGAACATCAAATGATCACAGACACAACAATTTTGCACAAATCTTTGCTTTTTGAAAATGTAATAAATATTAGAAAAATGTGGGTTAATTAGTTTAGTAATCTATCTAAAGCATCATTTTCTGCATCATTACTTTAATCATCAGAGTCACATAATCCTTCAGAAATCATTCTAACATGCTACAAAAATGAAGGTAATTTCAGAAATAATCAGTTTTCATTTTTTTATTTTAGTTTTTTATCATCTATGCTGCATTTCCTTCAACAAAAACATAGCAAAAGTGGAATAATGATAAATCAATGCAATATTATTTCCTATTATTATCATCAGTGTTGAAAACAGTTGTTGTGCTTTATTTATTTGACAATCCTGAAAAAAATGCACAAATATATCTAGTATTCAATACTAATAATTATTATTGTGGTCACACTTTACAAAAAGGTTCATTAGTTAATGTATTTACTAACATGACCTAATTATGAACACTACTTGTACGGAATTTATTAATCATAGTTCAACATTTACTAATGCTTTATTCAAATCTCAATTCTAAAAACAAACACATGTAATCTAACAACCATAGTCATTCATAAATTTGTTTCATTTAATATTAACCTCACCTAAAGAGACTGGTGGACACAATGTTTTCAGCACAAGTCTATTCTTGGTTTAATTTTGGAGACCGCCACTCAGAGATCATTCTCAATGTTCAGTTGTGGCCTGTTTTTATTTTTAATGTGTTTTATTGCCATAAAGGTGTCAGAAAGTTTAATCTGGTGATATAAAATCAATCTGCTGCAATTGAAGCTACTGCTGTGTTTATGTCCAACATAAACACACCAATCCCACGAAAAAAATAATTGAAAGGCTGATGGCTTTTCATTTGTATGTTGTTGCCTTATGTTAACTACTATTTTCTTCCTGTGGGTTATGGATAAAAAATGGTAATTGTAATAATTTATATAATTTATTTGACTTTTGGAAATCACCAAGCGACCCCCTGTCAATGTCCTGCAACCCCCCAGGGGGTCCCGACCCCTACTTTGGAAACCACTGAGTTAATGCACCGTGAATTAACATCAACTTTAAGAAACAACTGTATTTTCATTACCTAACGTTACCTAACATGAACAAATACTGTAGAATGCATTGTTCATTGTATGTTTATGTTAGTAAATGCATTAAACAACATTAACTAATACAATTAGTTAAAGTGCTACCATTATTATATAATATTTATCAATAACAATTATAATTAATATTAAAAAACAAACACTATCCACAAACATCTCAACATTAATATTCACTCCAGTTGATCACTTTGACTTTTCTAAATCAAAGTAATCAGTATCTACAAACAGGAGCCCACATTTCCCACAAAATAAATTGACTTCACTACAGAAATTGGAAGAGATTTCTAGAAGCAAATGTTTGAAGAATGAAAAAAAACCCCTGCAATATCATACTCAGAACTCATAAAAACATCAACCCCCTAATAACATGTCAATAAAACACTAATTCACAACATCTTGTTCTCCACTCAAACGCATCTTGAACTTGTGACAGTGCTCCACCTGTAGGCAACCACCGGCAATTCCTTTAAAACACAGTAATTGTCTATAAAAGCAACCAGTAGATAATGAGCGCTGGTTATCATCTTGCAACAAAAACGGTCATTTTGTTGCCAGATATGCAATCATTGGCGAGAAAAAAAAACAAATCTGTGGTTCCCGCTCCACCGTCAATAAAACAACCAGCCCAGACATACTCAACATGCTTTTATACACAACACCTAAACAACTCTTGTTTTGCCATGCTTCAATTCAGCCCCCACGACTATGAATCTTTGAGAAACGACCGCAGACGTGCATCCAAACACCGTCTGGAAGTGCTTTTGGTGTAATCCATGACTTTTGTTGTCTGACTGACGTTTACGGCTCAGAGATTCCGCTTTCATCTCTCTAATTCCAGCCTCTTTAATGCATGAAAGAAACTTCAGAGTCCCTCAGCATTTTAAGATAGAAAAGAGGTAGGCCGGGGTTATCTGCTCCGTCCTGCTTCTCTGCGGGCTTTGCATGGAGTATTTCGACATTTTTTATTTATTATTTTTTTCTTCAGCAGACCACAGGGATGCGATTGGAGAGGATGCTGCTATATATAGAGAGAGAGGAAAACGGCCCATGGAGGTTTCAGGTCAGTCTGGGGTGTAATTTTACAGATCCAATGCCCTTTTGGGGTTGTGTCCGGTGCTGACCTGGGACCTGTGTGGGTGACTGGAATTCAGAAGAACAAAGACGGTGGTCATAAATCAAAGCAACCTTGTCTTGTCTGCACCCTGTGATGTGTCCTTAACTTGACACTGAGTGCATGTGTGTGTGTATGCCTTGTATTCCTCACATTGTCCCCACGAGTATAGCAATACCAGTACATTTGGATGTTTTTTGGTCCACATGAGTAAATCGGCTATTTTGAAGTTGTAAAAAATGCAGATTGTTTCATGTGAGAGTTGGATAGGGATAGAGGAATAGGGTTAATGTCGGTGATAGAATATACAGTAAAAAAAGTCAATAGAAAATTTGGGGGGGGGATTTGGTTATCTGTGGATGCTGTCAGCTCCAGAGAGGACCTGAAAAGGGGGATTATTGGGAAAAAGTATAATACATAATATTTTTTATTCTTATTTGTGTCTCTTTATCTTTTCATTAAACATTTGGATTGTTTTAGGTGATATATTAACCAAACTTATTTTCTGTGACATGCTTGAATACTAATTAGCATTTTGCAGAAACAAATTCAGCTTACTGGAAAGATAGAGCAACATCGATATCTGAAAAAAACTTTAACTTTCCTGTACAATGAGATGTGCTTAAAGTTGTGATGACAAAATGTGGCAGAGCATGCCTTATCTGATAATAATGTCAGCTTTTGCGCACAGAAAATTTGTAGAGAAAGAGGAAGTATGTTTGGGTGCAGCCGCCGGAAGACTGCAATATGATTGACTAGTGACAGATTCTACTAAACTCCACCTGTTAATATCAGCTGTGTATAAATTCTTGAGTGAGGGAATGTAGAATTGTTGTGCACCTCCTGAATGTAATTCTTGCTTTGCATTTGGGATAACCAGAATTCTGTTCATTAAATTAATAATTTCTACCCGATAACTTATTAATATTTTTGACATTGAAGAAAACCCTCTTCTGAACTTTTTTATTGAACACGTATAGAAATTGGTTAGATATTCCAACATTTGTATAGTATAAAAATTATTATGTCTACTGGAAGTTCTAATAAAGATAGCAGTTCAAGTGCGTGTGTGTCTATACTTGTTTTTATACCTCAACAATGGCGATTTAAACTTAAATGCCCGCCTACTCATGGGGACTTGTGTCACCGTGGGGAGCAAATTTGAGGTCGCCATTCGTAAACATGATTAGAAATCACACTGAATGAGGTGTTTTGTAAATGGAGAAGCGCAGATTGTTTCCTGTGAGGGTTGGGTTTAGGGCTAGGGTTGGGGTAGAACCATCATTACATCTATGAGAGTGCCCACTGGGATATTAAACGAAGTCTATGTGTGTATTAGGAATGAGACGATAACTGTTTTCAAGGTATACTGCGGTTTGTAAAAGTTCCTATGGTATATGTAAGATTTTTTATTGACATTTTTTTGTTTAGGACAACAGTATCTCTAGCAGAAAATATATCCAAAGATGACGTATTACTTATTATGCTTTTGAAATGAATGAAGACAGCAGAAGTCAATGATTCATTTGAATTAGCCTGACATGTCTTCTGACATTTTACTTAAAATAAGTTTCTTAAAATAAAATATATTGTCTTCAAAGGGGAAAAAGTTTTTGTTTTTTACCCAAACATTTAAAAAGAATACATATTAGAGCAGTAATCACAATACCATAAAACCGTGAAACCATGATATTTTTATTCAAGGGAATCATACCATCAGAATTCTATACCGGCCCATGCCTCTGTGTGTGTCTGAAGGGTCTGTTGAGGAACGAGTTGAAAAGTGGTATGTGGAAAACCGTGCAGGGTCATAAACAGGTCAGAATGGACATTTCCGTCAGCAAATGAGGAGCATGCTAATGGTCAGTGGCATTAAGCATTGATAAAAGCATTGATAAAAATGGGAATTTATTTGTAAAAGATGTCAGTGGAGCTTTAGTATGCCAATTAAACTGGTTTTGCGAGGGAACAGCTTTTAAAAAATCAGCTCTCCTGCCATTAAACTTCCATTTTGATTTGACTGTGTTTAGAGGTTGTAACAGAGAGAGAGAGAGAGAGAGAGAGAGAGAGAGAATATTGTAAATATACGAATTATTATTGGGTTTTTTTATTACTGTTTTATCCTAAAATGTTGATTGTTAAATGTACAGTTTATTCTGATCTATTACTATTTTAATTGACATATAAATATTATGATATATATGAATAATAAGATGCATTGAATAATATATGATATATTGAATAATATGATATATTATTTATATTTTTATTTAATTATTTTATGTATATATCTTCTTTTCTTTTTTACCATTACTACTATTTACTGTGTTCACTATAGTAGACAGTAGATAAACTCATTTGTGTGTGTGTGTGTGTGTGTGTGTGTGTGTGTGTGTGTGTGTGTGTGTGTGTGTATGTGTGTTTAAGCTTCCCTACTGTCTACCATAGTGAAGTTAAACACTGTGATTTGAAATGTTCACATTCTTATTTCTTACATTTTTATTTAAGTTTAAATTATTATGATATTTTGTTTCTATTCTTTTATTTAGATATTTTATTGTAGTTTTATATTGGTCCTTCTATTTCAAGCTTTGGCAATATTGTATTTTTACAGTCATGCCAATAAAGCGATTTTTAATTGAATTGAGAGAAAGAGGGGAAGAGAGAGAGAGAGACTATAAACATATAATAAACATCTAAATCACAAATACATTTAACCAATTAAAAAATACAAACTCATTGAATCATGCCACATCACCAATTTTGGCATATAGATCCAAATACATTTACAAAAGGCAATAAAATACACTGTCTGTTTAAGTGTTTCGATTAAATTCTTTGAAAATGTTAAATGAAATGTCAAAATGTTAATATTTGGGTAAAATCATTTTCCTTTGTCCTTCATAACAGGTTCATTGATGTTAAAATATATATTTTGTTTTTTAATGTGTAAACTACCTATCTATCTATCTATCTATCTATCTATCTATCTATCTATCTATCTATCTATCTATCTATCTATCTATCTATCTATCTATCTATCTATCTATCTATCTATCTATCTATCTATCTATCTATCTATCTATCTGTCATCACTGCCTATTTATTCTCTATCTACACTAGACTATATCTGTCTTTATATAAACTAAATGAGACTTGCCACAACATCTACATATTGTTGCTTTTCTGCTGATTTGAAGCACTTCTATCATCCTCATTTGTAAGTTGATTTCAATAAAAGCGTCTGTTAATGAATAAAAGTAAAAATATGCAGAATATGCTGTAAAGTTTACAGAGAATACAAACTGATGTTTATGAAATACAAAAAAGTTCCAATCATTATAATTCTAAAAGACATGACTGATCTACTAACAGCCTGTTTGCTAAATTTGTCAAACTAGTTTCAACTCACACTTGCCTCTCAAAGATGTCAATCTCAGTCATTCTTCCCCCTCAATAAAAAAGTTTTTTTTTCCAAATGAAATCGCAGCCTATAATAGTAAATTCTCATTCGTTTCTTTTATGTAGTTTGTTGCTAGAAAGCAGTCTACAAAGAGCAACGCCCTTGGCACAGTTTTAAGCCACTTGCTGAACTAAGGTCACCTTCAGACGTCAATCCAGCAAACACTACATCATTCACCAGCCCCATGCTGCTATCAACACACACATGTGTACACACGCACATCTTAGTGAGGACATTATATAGACTTCCTATGATACGGACTAAAGTCTTAAACTACCCCTAAACCCAGCACATAAGAAACTGTGTGAATTTTTACAAATTATTAGATACTTATAAAAACACGTTCTGGCCACTTTATAAGCATTTTTTTATTAGTAAAATGTCCTTACTGAAACTTTTTATGTTTCACTATATAAATGATAACAAATGAGCCCTCAAAAGTATAACTAAGCCATTACACACACATTTTTGAGTGAATTGTGGGGACAATCCATGTACTGTAGGCTTCTATTGTTTTATACTGTGTACTAGGGGTGTGACAAGACACTTACTCCATGAGACGAGATGAGATACAAGATTGGGTTCACAAAAATGAGACGAGATGAGATTTTACACTATTTTTAGGAAATCCTCAATGAAATACATGAATGGAAATTAGTCTTTTATTCAACTGAAAAATATTAATGTTTTTATACTTTTATACTACTTTAGTGAATTCTATGCAGAACATGCAAACACTACAAAATACTTTGCTAATATATGAATGAAAAATGGTCTTCATATAATTTTATATTAGCTAATATGTGAATGGAAGAGTTTTTTATAAGGAAAAAAAAAAAAAAAAATCACAAAATGCAAAACAATTTAGATGCTTTTTGAAATAAACTGAATGTTAATTACTTCTATTTTAATGTATTGTATGCCGTAAAGGACATGCAAACACCGCTAAATATGTTGCTATAATCTCTAGTAACCTGCTGTACAATTTTACATGAGAATTCTAACTCCTTTCCACAAATTGAACTTAAAAATTCATTTTCAATAAAGGGTGAAGTCACCTTTTTCTTGTAATACCCATGACATACCCATGTTGTCATACATATTTGTGTCCTTATAGGCAAACACTATACAATACACAAGACATGTTGCCCGCATAGTTATAAATGGGGAAAAGTGTAATGGTCAATATGGCGTATGAAGCCCCACCTACTTGTACTGGAGCCAATCATCGATCTATATAGACTGAAGTTTCTCCGGGGGACCAGATTTGTGCTTTTACAACAGTTTGGTGGTCAACAAACACACTAGAATCTCAGCTAATACTTGCTTCAATGACATAATAAATATATCAAAATAAAGCTTACAATCTGTACTTTTAAATTAACCAACTATACTTAAAAACAAACGTTTTTTGGTTTTGTATTCTGTTTGAAACAAACGTGAGGTGCAGTCTGTCCTGTCAAAGCACATTACATGACTGACAGCAACTACTCAAACGCCCACAAACTTGTAAACAAAGAGTCACTTTCATTTTCAGAGGAAGTTCACCATCAAGACCAAGTTGTGAATTACTTCAAATGAGCAACCCAATCTGACGATCATTATCCAGTGGATGATAATGTGTAACACTGCCATAAATGAGGTTGGTGTCGTGATCTCGTTCATTTCGAGTGCGCATGCGCATTAGCTTGGGCAACTTCAAAATACACCAATTTTGATTGATTCAGAGGTTTATGAGACAGTTGTTGTTTAATTTTATTGGTGATTCCAATAAGATATTGGTGGTTTTGGAGAATTTGATGTTTCCCCATTTAGACAGAAACGCTCTAAAACGCTTGAGAGGCGTATTAAAGATGGCCGTAAAAAGAAAATGACTTGCCTTAAAGGGACTTTGTTATTAGGTCACAAAACACACACACTTGAATATATGGTTTTACAAGGACTTTACATAGGCATAATGTATTTTATACTATAAAAAAACACGTACTATATAGTTTTCTTTAAACCCCTAAAATCAACCATGTTTCAATTTTTGAATGTCAAAAGACCCCATTGTTCATTCCTTTTCTTGTTGGCTTAGTCCCTTTATTAATCTGAGGTCGCCACAGCGGAATGAACCTCCAACTTATCCGGCATTTGTTTTACGCAGCGGATGCCATTCCAGTTGCAACCCATCTCTGGGAAACATTCACAAACACTCTTCATACACATACACTACGGACAATTTAGCCTACCCAGTTCACCTGTACCACATGTCTTTGGACTGTGGAGCAAACCAGAGCACACGGAGAAAACCCACACGAACGCAGGGAGAACATGCAAACTCCACACAGAAATGCCAACTAACCCAGCCAAGACTCGAACCAGTGACCTTCTTGCTGTGAGGTGACAGCACTACCTACTGCGCCACTGCGTCGCCCATAAGACCCCATTAGAAACACTTTAAATTTTTAAGTGTCTTGAATTATGAGAACACAAGGCATGTCCTCGTAATCCACCTCAATAGAGTACAACTATGTCATTATGCAGTCTTCGCAAAGCACATAGAAAAGTACACACAGACACAGACACACACATATTGGGATTTCACAATTTATAGACCATTTCGAGAGATGTAAACAAAAACAATGGTCCAAACGTAATTCCTACTTCACATTTTTAATTTCGATAGCTTCCGAGAACCCAAAAATAGCCACATATTAATAAATAATTTTTGATAGCTGTTTTAACATGAAGTTATAATTGAATTGCCTCTTGTTACAGTATGAAATAGTTTGATAAGCAGGAAATGTTCATGGGCCAACGACATGACCACATTGAAATGGTCTATAGGGAATTCCCAAGGACGTCATGTTTTTTTATACAGTACAGACTGAAATTCTGTCCTCTTACCCCAAACCTACCCCTAAACCAGCCATCAGAAAACTTGCTGATATTTCAAAATACTTCATTTTATATAATTGATTAGGGTTTTTCCTCATTGGACCAAAAATGTCCCCACAAGGTTAAAAAGATTATGGTATTAATTTACTTATAGAGACATTTGATCCCACAGCGTACACACGCACACACACTGTCATACAAAGCCCCTGCACATCTCTCAAAGGTCAAAGGTCAATCCAAATCAAGTTAAGCCTCTGTTTTCTGCATGTCGTCTCATCTCAACACCGATTACCGCACGGCGTCTCCAGAAAATCCAGTTTCTCCAATTATCTGGCGCAGAAGTGCTGATGGCATCATTTACCTACAGAGGTGCATTAACATAATGCAGATGTCCTTAACCGCAATACGGAGGCACTTCATGAAGCCCATGGAGCTGGGATAAATGAACTGTGGCACTGATGTGAACACACTTCTATTAAACAGCGCATATGAGTGTGTGAGCCACGGGAGGAGGGCAGATTACATTGCTTTGCACACTAACTATACAGCCCGGGGCTCTTTCTGTCGCTCTCGCAGACCCCAGCGCTTCTCTTCATCACTTCACAGCTTAACATCACTCAGACTTAACACACTTCACCGACACTAACTCACCACCCAAAATCAAAGCCTGTCCTGAAGGGGAAACACTGACAAAAAATGCATCAAAACAGACACACATTGCCTGTTTCAGATTTGAACATTTTAATGTAACAAACACCACTTTAGTCGAGTGCTGATATTAGAATGGAATGAAATGAAATGAAATGGAAAGAATAGAATAGAATAGAACAGAATAAGACACACGTTGCCCATTTCAGATTTGAGAATTTGAATGGAACAAACAACATGGAACTGACATTAGAATGGAGCATAATAAAATAGAATAGAATAGAATAGAATAAAATAATGAAATGGAATAGAATAGAATAGAAAAGAATAGAATAGAATAGAAGAACAGAATGGAATAGAATAGAATAAAACAGAACAGAATGGAATAAAATGGAAGAATAGAATAACATAGAATAGAATGGAATAGAACAGAACAGAATAGAATGGAAGAATAGAATAGAAGAATAAAATAGAATGGAATGGAATAGAACAGAAGTAAATAATGCAATAGAATAGAATAGAAGAATACTATAGAACAGAATAGAATGGAATGGAAGAACAGAATGGAATAGAATAAAATAAAACAGAACAGAACAGAATAGAGCAGAATAGAACGGAGGAATAGAATAGAATAGAATGGAATTGAATTGAATGAAAGAATATAATAGAATATAATGGAAAAACAGAATAGAATAAAATAGAATAGAATGGAAGAATAGAAAAGAATAGAATAGAATTAAATAGCATAGAATAGAATGGAAGAATAGAATAGAATGGAATAGACCAGAATAAAATAATAGAATAGAATGAAAGAATAGAATAGAATAGAATAGAATAGAATAGAATAGAATAGAATAGAATAGAATAGAATAGAACAGACTAGAATAGAATAGAACAGAGGAATGAAATAGATGAGAATACAATGCATTACAATACAATAGAGCAAACTGCTGCACAACAAAACTAGTAATCAACTGAACACAAGCTGCTTTTCTAAATATGTTTACGTAAACTTCTTAAGAGACGATCAAGATAATTTTACTTATAAATTATTGTAAAAATAAATGTTCATCCATCTGAAAAGTGTTTTATAACTTTTTTAAGAGTCTAGATGGTGACTAGTTGAACTGATGTGCATTGAAAGTATATAAGCAAGTATTTTATTGCTGCGTTATTAATTAATATTATTATGTTTCTTTATATGTATTATTCATTCATTCATTCATTAATTTTTCTTCGGCTTAGTCTCTGTTTCAGAGGTCGCCACAGCGAAATGAACCACCAACTATTCCAGCAAATGTGTTATGCAGCAGATGCCCTTCCAGCCACAACCTAGTACTGGGAAACACCCATATACACTCATTCACACACACACACACTCACAAACTACGCCCAATTTAGTTTATTCAATTCACCTATAGCGCACGTCTTTGGACTGGGGAAACCGAAGCACCTGGAGGAAGCCCACATCAACACGGGGAGAACATGCAAAGTCCACACACAAATGCCAACTGGCCCAGCCGGGACTCGAACCAGTGACTTCTTGCTGTGAGGCGACAGTGCTAACCACGAGAAACCATGCCACCTTATATGTATTATATATGATATTAATATTATTATTATTATATATATATATATATATATATATATATATATATATATATATATATATATATATATATATATATATATATATATATATATATATACATAATAAACACACAAATTGCATTGAGATATACTTCAGGTGTATAATTTTAAATGAACATTAATATAAAAATTTTCCGCAAAAAATAAGCCTATTCTGTAAGAGAAACACTGACAAAAATTGGGAAAGGAAAGATATCACATATTTGGAGACATGCTGCTAGAAATGTGTAATAAATGTTAAAACAAGCATGCATTACCCATTTCAGATGGGACACGATAATAAAAATGTGTATTAAAATGTATTGACATGTATTACCTAATTCTGATGCCACAAACATCCCTTCAGATAATGTATTATACTGTATGCAAAAACCTCCACACAACCTCTGGTGATTAAGAAGTGATTAAGTCCATGCAAGCTACATTTTGAAGTGTAGTCAAAAAATATTTAAAAGACCTTAACATTTAAAGAGGCAATACATGTAATTGTACTGTTAAAAATGTACAAAAAATAGATGGATTGCATTAAGATCAAATTAAGGTCAACTCAAGTTTCCTCAAGGTTACAATTTTAGATACAAACTCACCACCCAAAAACAAAGCCATCCTGCAGCATTGACAAACACGTAAGTGTAATAATAGAGAAAATAAATTACAGTAGATTAAACCTCATGCAAGTTATTATAGTAATTAAAAATATAACTATGAAAGATTACATTTCATAATAAGGTTTAGTTAATGTTGATAATGTTAATGTATTTACTAGCATGAACTACAGTAAGAATCAACAATACATTCATAATCATTAAATATAATTTAACTATTAGTTATTATTAACTACTATTAACTATTAATTTAGTTTTACTAGTGCATTATTAAAATCCAAAGTCGGGCTTATTAACACTTGATAATGCACTGTGGGATCACATGAACTAACTATGAACAACTTTAATTCATTAAATAGCAATAATAAAGTCGATTAAATACTGTAATAGATGTATTGCTCATTTTTTTCTTCATGGTAGTAAGTAAATAAATTAACTAAGGAACTTAAATTTAACATGTTACCAAGATACTAAATGCATTTTTACTGCTAAATTATAATAGAAATGTACAACAGTATATAGAAAAAATATGAAATGCATTGTGATATTATTGATATCATTAAGGTGTGTAATTTTAAAGGCAAACAAAATGTAAAAAAACGCAACACTTCACCAACATCGTAGTAATTCACTGGCCATATTCAAAGCCTGTCTTGAATGCAACTTACTTTTCCAAATATGTATAAGATATCCATTTTAGGAGTGTTACGGTCCCTACTTAAATACGTCTCGTGATCCTAAGACATTGTAACATAAATAGACAACGGCCAAAGTGCTCCAGCTAAATTATTAACATAATGTAATCAGCAAAACAATTCTAAATGACAAGAGACGGGGAGCCCAACAACATAGTAAAAGGCAACCAAACCAAACCTAAAGCTGATTGGGACTCCCTACTCCAAACAAATGTCAAAAGGAAAGTCTAAAGGAGAACACAACAATAAAACTGTCAGAAACTGTGGTGGCGTGGAGGAATGCGCTTCCGTTTGTTTTAAAATCCTGACGTCACAAAATCAACCAATAGAAAACTGAAAAGGGAAACAGATAAATAAGATCAATTAAAAGTAAGAATTACGGGCGGGAGTGAATGACACACATAACAAGAGACAATAAATGTCATTTTACATCTAATTTACTGAGGAAATGTACAATAGCAGATGTAAAAACTGCTTGGAGATACAATTCAAGCATGTCATTTGTTTTAAAGAAATTGTTAATCTGAACAAATATTCATCAAGCTATTTCAGAACGATTCAAACATTGTAATTCCAAAAAATGTATGAAAATTGAAATTAAAACTGCACAAACACTTAAATAAAACACACTTCACTACAATAACCCACCACCCAAAAGCAAAGCCTGACAGAATATGAATCATATTTGATCAGATTTGAGAATTTGAATCTAACAAACACCACTTCAGTTGAGTGCTGATATTATCATCTCAAGAAAAGACATCCCATTTTAATAAACATCACGTGTAATTTTACTGTTACAAATGCACAAAAGCAGAAGAAATATGAATGGCAATGAGATTTAGACTTCAGTTGTGTCACTTTAAAGGAAAGTGAATGTTAAGATGCTACTCTAAAAACTTCACTGACACTTCAAGCTCACCGCTCAAAATCAAAGCCTATGGTGAAGGGGAAACACTGACAAAAATATCCATCAAATAATGCAGCACATTACCTGTTTCAGATAGTTTCAAGCATTGTAATGCCAGAAAATACCACTTCAGTCAAGTGCTGACATTATAATAATGCCAGAACAGCACGTTATTTTTCCAAATATGTTTAGGAAAATAATAAATATTTTAAGAGGCAATAAATCTATTTGTATTGCTATATTTCTGTAAAACAGTTTAAGGATGACATTGAAAGTGTCATTTGAAAGGAAAGTAACACTTTATCAACACCAAGCTGACCAAAATATCTATCAAAACATATGCACATTGCCTATTTCAGAGAGTTTCAAGCATTGTAATGCCACAAAATACCACTTCAGTCAAGTGCTGACATTATAATAATGCCAGAAGTGCAAGTTACTTTAACAAATATGTTTAGGAAAAAATATTTTTTTAAGAGACAATAAATGTATTTGCATTGCCACATTTCTGTAAAACAGTTATAGAATGATATTGAGATGCATTTCAGATGTCATTTAAAAGGTAAGTAACATAATGACCGACACGTGCATCAAAGCAGACACGTTGCCTGTTTCATATTTGAGCATTTCAAAGCCAGAAAAACCTCTTTAGTCAAGCACTGAGATAATAATAATAATAATTGCAGATTGATTTGTAATAATACATTTCAGATTGATGTACACTGAAAGTATTTAGAAAATATATACAGTTGAAGTCAGAATTATTAGCCCCCTTTGATTTTTTTTCTTTTTTAAATATTTCCAAAATGATGTTTAATAGAGCAAGGAAATTTTCACAGTATTTCTGGTAATATTTTTTCTTCTGGAGAAAGTCTTATTTGTTTAATTTTGGCTAGAATAAAAGCAGCTTTTAATTTTTTTAAAATCATATTAAAGTCAAATTATTAGCCCCTTTAAGCTATTTATTTTTTTCAATAGTCTACAGAACAAACCATCGTTATACAATAACTTGCCTAATTACCCTAACCAGCCTAGTTAACCTAATTACCCTAGTTAAGCCTTTAAATGTCACTTTAAGCTGTATAGAAGTGTCTTAAAAAATATCTAGTCAAATATTATTTACTGTCATCATGGCAAAGATAAAATAAATCAGTTATTAGAAATGAGTTATTAAAACTATTATGTTTAGAAATGTGTTGAAAAAATCTTTTTTTAGTTAAACAGAAATTGGGGAAAAAAATAAACAGGGGGCTAATAATTCTGACTTCAACTGTATATATATGCTAATTGTTAATATGTTACTGTATATGTTACCATGTTACCTTTGCAGTATGAATTGGCGGTTCATTTTGCTGTGGCTATGCTGTGGCCTGATTTGCTGTGGCCTGATTAATAAGGGACTAAGCCGAAGCATAGTGAGTGAGGTGAGTGTAGTATAAATTGCACTGATATTTCCTTCAGGTCTTATTTTAAATTAAAACAAATGTAAAAATGCTACATTAAAAACTAAAAATATATACATGCATAACAGCATTTTTGTGTCACAAACAGAACTCCAGTCGAGTGCTGACATTAGTTAACCTGTGTTTGATCATAACACGCCAATCAACTTAAGTTCTTATTAATTTTAAAGGCCTCAAGAGGGCGATTTGACCCGTTTAAAGAGACTGACAGCCGGCAAGTCGAAATGTCTCCGCTGGGACCAAAATCTGGTAGTTTTCTGAAGCGTAGGCAAGGCTTAATGGAATAAGAGCTGATGAATTTTTACTTTTCACCACTTCATGCCGTCTCTCTGTCAATCATTAGACAAAAGATGGTCAGCTCAGACCTTGAGCATGGAGTTTTAAATGGAGTAGATGCAGCAGCTCCTACAACACACTCATCAGGGTTAAAAACAGCTGAGCAGACTGAGCGTCGCTCCGTCCTCAAGTGTATTATTAACAAGGTACATCTGTGCGGCTCCTCGCAACAATAATGAATCTGTGTGCATGCATACAGTACACATCCAGAGCACAATGCATATACGCAGTTCTCCCGGAAACATAAAGTGTGCTTAGATGAGGATGTCTGGATGATTCATGGGTTTTGTTTCCAAATGCTGCAACATCATTGGGTTTTCTTTTAAATATAGAGAATGCTAAAATCAGATGGAGAGTATTACATTTAGATACAGTTCATTCTTTGGTTTGATGGAGTTTAAAATAATGTTAAACAGAGACAGATGTGTTTGGATGTGCAACAGCCTGAGAGACAGTAGATAAACTAATTTATGTGTGTGTGTGTGTGTGTGTGTGTGTGTGTGTGTGTGTGTACACATGTGTGTGCATATATGTGTGTGTGTGTGTGTGTGTGTATTACTGTATGCTTCCCAACCACAGTGACCCTTTGTGTATGTGTGTGTTTATATGTTAAACGCTGTGGTTTGAAATGTTCACGTTTTTAGTTCTTACATTGTTTATTGAAGTTTAAATTATTATGATATTTTGTTTCTATTCTTTTATTTAGATATTTTATTGTAGTTTTATATTTCTCCTTCTATTTCAAGCTTTGGCAATAGTGTATTATTTACAGTCATGCCAATAAAGCAATTTGGAATTGAATTGACTAATTGATTAATAAATGCCATACAAGTTGATTTAACAAATATGTTCCAATAATAGATGCAAAGTTATAGTTTAAATATTGTAAAAAAAAAAAAGAATTTTAATGAAAATACATTTTAAATTGCTTAATCAATTAACTAAAGTTGCTTTGTCAAATAAGTCCAAACATTATATTGTATTTTAAGAGACATAAATGTATATGTATTGTTAAAATATTGGGGGATTAAATGCACTGAAAATTTGTTAAATTATTAATTAAACACAAGCTAATTTTCTAAATATGTTCAAGAAATTATAAAAAATAATTAAAGTCACTATAATCAGTGTTTGAGTAACTTTAAAATACTGTAAAAATGTAGAAGACATATGAATTGCTTTGAAATACACCAAGTATTTAATTAAGGACTAAGAATGTAAAAAGGTAGCACTTAAAACTGGTTAATTAACTGAAAGCAAGTTACTTTTCAAAATATGTTAAAAAATCAGCATTGTAAAAGAAAATAAAGACATTTTACTCACGGTTACAGCATTCCTGTGACACATACCATTAAATATTAAGCAGAAAAAATAACATTTCAAACAACAACTAATAATAATAATAATAATAATAATAATAATAATAATAATAATAATAATAATAATAATAACAACAACAACAACAACAACAACAACAAAAGAAAGATTTTAATGAAAATTGAACTGAAAATGAGTTAATTTAATAATTGAACACAAGTTAATTTTCTAATCATGTTCAAGAAATTATATCAATTATTTAATTCACTTATTTAATTATTAAATTCACATTAAATTTCACTCAATTAGTATTTGAGTAACTTTAACAAACACTTTCAGAAAAAAAGGTACACAGTGGTACAAATAATGTTTCTTAAGGAACAGTTTTGTACCTTTGTAAAAGTTGTACCTTATATGGTACAGAAAAGACCACTGAAAAAAATGATGTCTGCAATACTGTTGTAAACAATTTATTTGTGTTGAATTTAAACAAACAAATTAAATTTAAGAAAATTAAACTTAATTTGTTTGTTTAAATTCAACCCAAATAAATTGTTTACAACCCCTTAACGTAAAAAAATTTAGTAAGCCCAAGGAATCATCTTTGAATAATTTTTTTCAGTGTATTATGATACTGTTCTGTACCATAAAAAGGCACATAAGTGTTGGACAACTCCTACTTTATTACAATATCTATGAAAATAAATATTACTGGAAAGGCAAAGTGATTTATCAATCATTTCCACATTAAAGCGTGAATCATCATTAAAAGCATTAAGAGTTTAAAGAAACTCATACACATTAATTATTAAGTTCTATTATACAAAACAACTGAGAAAACAAAACTATAGGTATTGTAAACTAAACATTTAAGGCATTTTTAATAAACATTTGGTAAGCATTTTCTGATAAATACATTTTCATTATTGATATTTGCACCTTTTGGCATTTGCTTTCAACTACGCATGTGAGCTGGCAAAAATTCTGCATATGCAAAGTGTTCATGAAGACTTTTTAGCATTATAAAATCAATCAAACACTGTGCGTATCTCATTACAATACTTTCGCATAATTCAATTTCTATTTTAAAATGAAGTAAATAAATGAACTTTTAGATGATTACAAAGATATTGTGTGAAAATTGGAGAAAAAAGGTTTTATATTGTACATGGGAGAATTAATTTCTGTAACATTTTTGTAAAGAAGTGTTGTGAAATGTTTAGCAAAAAATAGATCAAAATAGATTAAAGTAATTTTTATTCTTTATAGTAAATGGAAAAGGTGTATTTACACAATAATAAACTTTCAAAAAAACATTGTTTAAAAATGTATTTGATGTTTTATATTTACTGAAAATAAATTGACGCATTTTGGAAATACTGTAGCAAAATGCCTTTAAATAGTTCTTGAGGGAACACATTTGACACTGTTAAGATACAAAGTGTCTTATCACTGTGGTGGTACCTTTATGGATCAGATTTGTACCTTTGATGGTACTTGTACTTTGAAAGTACAATATTGTATCTGCAGTTTTAAAAACTAAAGGTACATTTTGGTTCCCATGGTACAAATCATGTCCTTAAAAGGTACAAACTGCAATGGCACAAATTTGTTTCTTTGTCTTAAGGTACAATTCTGTTCCATTAAAAGGTACTGCCCCAGTGACAAGAATTTGGTACTGCCAAAGTGACAATTTTTTTCTGAGAGTGTAGTAGAAAAAATCTGAATCATTTTAACATTTTCAGAACAAATATATATGTAAACATATTTAACTAAGCAATATGTTTTGACTATTAATCCTTGACATGCTAATTAAAATGTATCCTTATGCATCATTGCATGTGTGTGTTTTGTTTTTGTGTTGTGTACATTTCGCTGTGTTATCAAAGTTGCTGGGGAGGCTAGTTATTTAGCACGTGACCTTCTATGTCCATCTGTATAGATATTAAAGCGGCAAACTGAAAATAGCTTAGCATACTATTAATAACTCATTTTCAACGCACTATATTTTTACACAAAAAAAACGCTCAGGCAATTTTTTACAAAAAAAATATTATTTGCGTGTTTTTACCTTATAGAGACACCAATTTATTTACTAATACATATTATACTAATACTGATTTATAAGATATTTACAATACACGTTAAAGCGTGCTTGTTTAATTGGCTGATGCGGTGCAGATACTCGTTCGCTCGTGCACGCGCTCCGCTTTTCTGCTGTTTTCAGGGTCAGGACGAGCTGGCACACACACACACACACACACACGCACACGCACGCACACACACACACACACACACACACACACACACACACACACACACACACAAGAAGCTTAAACATCAAAATAGTACAGCAGCCAAGTTCAACTCTCCCACTCAGGCCTCTCAGCTAAACAGCCGATGGAGATCCACAGCATCCGGTTTCAGTTTCCTTATAAAACATCACACTTATTTTACTATCGAGTGATTATGTCGGGTGTTTCAACGAACAATTGATATATTCCGCTACCAAAGAAAAATAAACCGAATAATTACGGCGAATAAAAATTATGAAATGATGGTGATTAGACCATTGCACCGTTGCTGCACACACACGCACACACACACACAAACACACATACAGTATATACAAGAGAATATACGCAGTCTAATCAACATAAATAGTGTGTGTAGTCTGCATAGGTTAACATAAAAACATAATTTTTGGAGACATTATTGAAGAAACTGAAGCCGTTAATGGCTATATTGTCGCCTGCTGACCCCTCAGAGACTGACAGCATCTAAACTGGAATTTAATTTAACAAATGACATCTGTATATAAATCAATAAAAAAGGTAGAGCTATAGAACGGAGAATAGCAGAGCGGTAAAGGTCGGCTCCGCTGTCCATGGTCCTGAAACCGCCTTATGGACACGAGCAGACTCACACTTCAGAAAATTCAATTGCTCTGGCCTCCATAAAATACAATAAGTGTGAAAGTAGAAAACAAAAACACATGGAGACGATCTACTGTCATTTGAGCGGTGAATAGACACAAATAAGTGCAAAATAAATGCGCTTTCTCAGCATCCCTGTGGCGTGTTAATCTTTAAACAAACATAAAAAATAACATCTCATCAACAACTTATAGTAATAGTAATAAGCTATAAATAATAAAATAAGCTATTAAATTAAATGCATTTGGTTAAAATAATAACATCATGGAATATATTAGCTGATATGAGATTGAAATTTCTTTCTTTGTTACCAATTCTAAGATTTGTGATTTGTTAAACGCACTAAGAGGAAGGTTACAGAAAATTTATTTGATTTGTGAGTTTGAGATATTGTTTATTTTATTGTTGTTGTTATTATTATTATTATTATTATTATTATATTTATATTGAGCTTATATTATGCAATAATATTTTGTTAATCATGCCTTTGTATACGAATAATCATTTTAATAGTTTATAATTTTAGGACTTCATAGATCTTAAAATATAAAATACAATATTTTTTAATGCTACATATATTATCTCTTATCTAAAGTGATGTTACATGTACTAATTTAAGTACAAAAAACTTTATTTTATGTATTATTGTGTGTGTAACTGTGGGCGCGTGCTGTACCCCTTACAACCCTTATATTTCAATAAACAAATTAGTCATATTAATTAATGTTAATTTTACAAACTTTTAGAAACTGTTAAATAAATACATTAAGTAAAATTAATTTAAATACATTCATTAAATTATAAATATAGATCCAAAACAAACAGACACATCGGCTAAAATCATTTTATTTTCACACCATTAATAAAATGCAATAATAAAAATGTACAGCGTTAACCACGGATGTGTCGATTTTAATTCATTTACACGCATTTAAAATCTAATAAGCGTTTTTATCAAATTTAATTACACTTTCGGTAAGTTAATTAAGTCGCAATCTAGCAATCCTGTCCTAATTCTTTTTCAATAAAGTGGTTAGCCAATTTGCAAAATGTAGTTAGTTGTAGACGAGGCTTGAGAGTGTATTGAACAGTGGAAATCAAAGAGACTCTCCTCGGGGTGCAGGACTGTCACTGCTGCTTTATTTACGCCGCTATTTTCATTTCTTCTGGCGCCCCCGTGAGGACAAAACCAGAAACGCAACTCCCGAAACGAACAGAAACAAGGTTGTCAGCACAAGACTCGCTTTTAAAAACAAAATCAGATGATTTAGAGAGCTCTTTAACTTATTTTCAAATAAAACTGCCAAAGTAAACGCGTTAAAGCCTTTCTACGTCACACAAATGAAGACGTATAAGTTATTTTTAACACTGAAACCATAGTTCTAAAGCACCGCATACTGATACAACATTACCAGACACGAGTTTTGTCTACAGGGAAAACAAAAGATGTAAGTGAGGTAACAAAACGAGATGAAAGGAGAGAGTTAAAAAGAAACACTTACCAGGTAGACCACCGGAGTGAGGAGAAACACGGCACACCAACACGTCGCCCGCATTCTCCCTTCTCTCAAACTTCCACTAATTTCCCTGCGCTGTTTCTTTTGTCTGTAAGGAACATAGATCCACTTGGTATCCGCTTTAGACCTTTAGCCTAGGCAAAAATGACATTATAGACCCCATGACCACAGAATAGGCTTTAAACTTGGACACAAATAAGGGAGGGAGAGCGCGAATGCACGCTTAAATAGGCATTAATCCAGTGAAGGAGTGAAGCACAGTCATATTTCATTAAGATGTCATGGGAGATGCTCGCTGGTCTCTCTGCCTGGAGTGACTGCGGCGTAAGTCCTCTTAGAAACAAGGACAGGGGCTTTTCAGGCGCGCGCTGTCACTCAGCGGAGGCTTTATATCGCGCGCTGAGAGCCACGCGCGCGCTACTACATCCGGAGAGGCGCGCGGAGGGGAGGGACGACAGGAGAGAGTATGGAGGGGGAGATTAGAGAAGAGGACGGGATTGGTCCGAGACGATGGGATCACACGATCGCAAAGACTTAAAAGAGACTCTCGGCCCATTAGAGAAGCTTTTATTATTTTTATTTTGAGTGTTTCCGTGTGTCGAAGTGTTCGAGGAGCGACACTCCACAGATACTGCTATTGTCCTCAAAACTGAACGCATCATTCAGCTTACACTACACATTTACGTAGGCTATTCCTGAAGACAAAAGTGTATTGTGGAGACCTAAAAGAAATGAGTGACATAATTTGTGTAAAATACAAAGAAAGGAACTGAAGAACACAACTTAATTTTCATATTTATCTTTAGTCACATTTCATAATTATTTATGCATCACTATATATATATATATATATATATATATATATATATATATATATATATATATATATATATATATATATATATATATAAATTTTTTTTTATTTTGTTTATTTTTTTCCCCAATTTGTTTAGCGGAGAGATTTCTTTAACATATTACTAAACATAATAGTTTAAATAACTAATTTCTAAGAACTGATTTATTTTATCTTTGCCATGATGACAGTAAATAATACAATTCTATACAGCTTAAAGTGACATTAAAGCTGCGGTCACACTTGACTTTTCTTCCCATAGACTTCCATTCATATGCACGCGAATGCGTCAGACCGGAAACGCGGGGTCATGCGTGAAGTTTCGCAGGTTGCTGCGGTGCAAAGTTCAAGCTTGGTGAACTCTAACCTGCGAAATCGCATCACTTGGCTGCATGGGACCAATCGAGGATCAAAACAGGACCTCTCTGGACAGAAATTTAAAACATGGAGCGATCGCTGGCTTTTTAAAATGTCTAATAAGCTTGTTTAATCCCGCCCCTTTTCGCAGCGCAGCATGAAAAAAATTTCGCACACACAAAGCCCGGTGTGACCGTAGCTTTAAAGGTTTAACTGGGTTAATTAGGTTAATCAGGCAGGTTGGGGTAATTAGGCAAGTTATTGTAAAGATGGTTTGTTCTGTAGAATATCGAAAAAAATATATAGCTTACTAAAATGGTGTTTAAAAATTTTTACAATTGCTTTTATTCTAGCTGAAATAAAACAAATAAGACTTTCACCAGAAGAAAAAATATCATCAGACAAACTGTGAAAGCTTCCTTGCTCTTGCAAGAAGGGGGCTAATATTTCTGACTTCATATATATATATATATATATATATATATATATATATATATATATATATATATATATATATATATATATATATATATATATATATATATATATATATATATAAATTTCCTCAAAATTCTACACACAATACCCCATAATGACAATGTGAAAAAAATATTTTTTTAATTGTTTCAAATTTATTAAAAATAAAAAACCTGAAAAATCACATGTACATGAGTATTCACAGCCTTTGCCGTGAAGCTCTAAATTGAGCTCAGGTGCATTCTGTTTCCACTGATCATTCTTGAGATGTTTCAGCAGCTTAATTTGAGTTAACCTGTTGTAAAATCAGTTGATTGGACATGATTTGAAAAGGCATACATCTGTCTATATAAACTCCCAGGGTTGACAGTGCATGTCAAAGCACAAACCAAGCATGAAGACAAAGGAATTGTAAGCTGAGTGATCAGTGGAAAAGAGCCTTAGTCAGGAAGGTGATCAATAGGTGATCACTCTTCTGTGGAGAGAGGAGAACCTTACAGAAGGACGACCATCTGTGCAGTAATCCACCAATCAGGCTATATGTATGGTAGAGTGGCCAAACAGAAGCGACTGCCTACCTGGAATTTGGCAAAAAGCATCTGAAGGACTCTCAGACCATAAGAAACAAAATTCTCTGGTCTGATGAGACTAAAATTAAACTCTCTGGAGTGAATGCCAGGCAATATATTCGGAGAAAACCAGTCACCACTCATCACCAGGCTAATACCATCCCTACAGTGAAGCATGGTGGTGGCCGCATCATGCTGTGGGGATGTTTTTCAGCAGCAGGAACTGGAAGACTAGTAAGGATAGAGGGAAAGATGAATGCAGCAATGTACAGAGATATCCTGAATGAAAACCTGTTTTAGGGTGCTCTTGACCTCAGACTGGGGTGAGGGTTCATCTTCCAGCAGGACAATGACCCAAAGCACACCGCCCAAATATCAATAGAGTGGCTTCACAACAACTCGGTGAATGTCCTTGAGTGGCCCAGCCAGAGACCAGACCTAAATCCTTTTGAACATCTCTGGAGAGATCTAAAAATGGCTGGACACCGTTGCTTCCTATCCAACCTGATAGAACTTGAGAGGTACTGCAAAAAGGAATGGGCAAAAATTCCCAAAGACAGGTGTGCCAAGCTTGTGGCATCATATTCAAAAAGACTTAAGGCTGTAATTGCTGCCAAAGGTGCATCAACAAAGTATTGAGCAAAGGCTGTGAATACTTATGTACATGTGATCTTTCAGGTTTTTTATTTTTAATAAATTTGTAACAATTTCAAAAAAATCTATTTTACATTGTCATTATGGGGTATTGTGTGTAGAATTAAGGAAATAAATTAATGTAATCCATTTTGGAATAAGGCTGTGACATTAAAAAATGTGGAATAAGTGAAGTGCTATGAATACTTTCCGGATGCACTGTATTATATATATATATATATATATATATATATATATATATATATATATATATATATATATATATATATATATATATATATATATATATATAACATTCTGACAAAATGGACACAGATTTTATTCAAATACCAGCATATTCAATGTTGAAAGATCCTTGATGAAAGGCCATGTATTTTTAAATAAATTATTTTGATTTCATAAAATTTTTTATTCGTTTTTCTTTAAAAATAAATCCAATTTTAGCACACTGCTATTGACATTTCTTCTAAATATAAAAAAGTTAATTAGAGCAAAAAAGGCAACTGGTCAAAATAACCAAAATAATGATTAGGTATCTGTAATTTATCATGATCCTATATTTTAAGGAGGGCTGTGAATAAAGACACTCAATGAATAGTAAATGCCTGTGCAAAAAATAAATAAAATAAATAAATCTGCACCAGCAAGTGCTGACAGTGTAGATTTTTACACAGCTGTCACTAAGCATGCATGTAAAAAAAAAAAGAGGAAGAAGAAAAAAAGCAGCAGGGGTCTGACTCCATAAATCAGTGGCGGTCTCATTGCTACAGCGCGGCAGCAGTCTGAGGCGTCACTCAGGCAGTAACTCAGACCGCGGCCGAAACGGGACGAGGCTGTGAATGCTGGA
>NC_079453.1:39300784-39345784 GCF_903798145.1 Danio aesculapii | reverse complement strand
ATCTAGTCTTTTTTTGCTATTGAACTTGTTATTGGAGTTTTTTATTATTAAATATTTGTGCTTCATATGTTGTGACATCTTTAGGCTTAATTTTTCCTCTTCATTAACTATACAGTGGACTGACTGATCAACTACTGACATTTGAAACAGCCAATGAAGTATTGAAGGAAAGGTCACTGTAGGACTTATTTTAATGTTGTTTGTTTTAACAAACATTTTGGCATCAGCAATCCATCCAAAACTATGATTATTTGTACAGTATAATCTTTCTATTAAGATTTTTTCAATTGTTCTTTAAATGGAAAAGTCAATAACATCCAAAGCAGCAATCAGAGGGTGCATATAATGTCTTGCTGTAGATTTCTTACAAAGTATTTTACAGTATTATAAAAATACAAAAATACAAGAGACTTAGATATGTTGATACAAAATATTAAACCATTTTCATAAACCCTATGAAATACAAATTACAAAATACTATTCTGTATTTAAAATACGTATTTGAAATACATGCATCATAAATACTGCCCATTCCTGCTGACAATAAAATGTGCTTTACTATAATTGAGAACACTGAAGCAGTTTTTATGCAATCAGCATCTCTCTCAGCCATAGGACCTCTCTTTCTCTGGGGTGTGTTTGTGTGTGTGTGTGTGTTCGGGGCTGGGGCGGGACACATACCCAACCAGTAATGATGATTGGTGTGTCAGTGAACGAGGTACAAAGCTGCGGTCACACTGGAGTTTGTGTGTGCGAAATTCTGTCATACGGCGCTGCAAAAAGGGGCAGGATTAAACAAGATGATTAGATATTAAAAAAAAAGCGAGCGATTGGTCCATTTTTAAATTTCTGTCCAGAGAGGTCCTGTTTTGATCCTTGATTGGTCTCACGCAGTCAAGTGATGCAATTTCGCAGGTCAGAGTTCACCAAGCTTGAACTTTGCACCACAGCGACATGCGAAACTTGACGCATGACCTTGCGTTTCCGGTCTGACGCATTCGCGTGCGTATGAATGGAAGTCTATGGGGAGAAAATCCCAGTGTGACCACAGCTTAACTGAAAACGTGATGATTGGCTTAGACAGAGTACATTTCCATCATTTGCCAATCAGGGCAGAGTAGGGCAGGTGTATACACAAAAGCACACACACAGTCAGTGGCACACACCAATGACCTGGGGGCTGTTTCATAAAAGTGGTTTAGAAAAGCGGGGATTAAAGTCGAAAACTTGCCTTCAATAAGCCGAACTAATCGTTGGTTCCATAACAGCAAGTTAAAGATCATTTGATCTAATTAATCTGAGTTCAGTTTAAATAATCTGGATAACTGCTGGAGCACGTTACTGTCGTAAAACCCTGAAGGTCGAGCATAGATGCATCGATTATGTTGTGTGCTACCATGGCAACTACGAGAACTGAAAGATCCCTGAAATGAGAGACTACTGTATGATTACAGCGAGTGAGCCGCGTTTGTTTTTAGAGTTCAAACATATAATAATTTAAATCTAATAATCAAAAACTACAGATTGCAACAAAGCAAGAGAGAAGGTTCATGGGAAATTGCAGATTTTAAAATATAGGCCATTATTTAGGCCTATTAACGTTAAATTAAATTTTTGCCACAATACATTTAAATTGTGCTTACGTGCAAGAAAGAGAGAGAGAGAGAGAGAGAGAGAGAGAGAGAGAGAGAAGAGCGAGAATGCGCGCTCACTGCCAATTGCTGCTTGCAAGGAAAAGTTAATGCATTGATTGCAGACTAACTGTAACATACAAAAAGTGCTTACCCTTTGGTGTATATATGGGGTATATATATTTACTATTAAGTGACTATAAAGTTAATCATTATTAAGAGGTTAAGTGAATTAAAATGACATCAAATTATAGCAGGTGAGTGTTCACATTACCTTGATTAAGCTTGAACAGCCTGAGAGTTAACCTGCCCCAGACCAGGCGAGTTTGAACTTTCGTAAATTTGATTTATGAAACCAAATTCGCCATTACTAAACCTGACTTACCAAAACAAACCTGGCTTTTTCTCTAAGCTTGGTTTATGGAACAGGCCCCAGGAGTCAGAACTATGACAAATCCAACAAGTTCAAAGGTAGCGTTTGCAAACTGGAAATATAAGCACTACTTTTCCCTTGATGACGTGAAAGGCAAGAATGTTTATGTAACGTGCAACTTATACCCAAGAAAAAAATAAAGTCTTTCTGCATCGGTGACAAGTAAATTTAATCTAATGAAGCACCTCACGGCATCACATGCCACCTCAAAATTAGTGGCTATGCTGGGGATACCGTGAGCTCTGCTACCAAAGGACGATGTCAAAGCAAATAAAACCTATTTTTTCTCCACCACAAGAACTTATTACTCAGACAGAAATAAACTAAATAATATGTAGATATATAGGTGAGGACATGCTGCTGTTGTCTCTCACATTGTCCCACAACACCATTAAAATAGTGTAGATTAGTGTACAATGGTTTATATTTATTTTATAGGCATTTGACTAATTAGATTTTTTTTTTAAAAGCAACGCAATAGTTACTTTCCCTGGTAATTAGTTATGTAACTCACTTACTAACTCAGTTACTATTTGTGAGATTTAACTATAACTAATTACTCTTTTAAAAGACTGTGCCCAACACTGCTTTTCACCGAAGATATAGATCTCTTTCATAGCTAATTAACAAACACAAAAATAATGTTTTTTTCATTTACTCACCTCCATCACATCATCCAAACCAGCTTTCTTCTCCTGCAGAACAGAAAAATAGACTTACTAACTTAAAAACATCAACGACACTCGTCAACACTCAACTGAAATATAAATCAAATGTTAAAACAACACTGAAATAAAATCTCATTTAAAAATACTGAACTATAGTAACCCTGGTATACCCTATCCTGAAAGCTGCAGCTTTGATTTGAAGGACGTGTGTGTATGTGTGTGTGTTTTGAGTGAAAGAGAGGGAGACTTTTCATGTGGAGCTAAGTTGGTGCAGGCTGGTAGTGCTGCCAGCATGGCTCATAAGAGTGCTGGAGCGGGCGGAGCCGAAGGCAATGACAGAGACAAATGCGGGATCAGAGCACCGGTCGCAGGATGCAGCTGGCGCGCATCAAGTGCTTCCGCATGGCAATTAAACTGACGGCTGGACTCGAAGACGCGGCCAGACCGATACTCGTACACAAAGTCCAGCGCATCTGCATCTCGGAAAGCCGCACACAATCAGGAGGGTTAATGACTCAAATTATGGTGAATTAAAACTCGACTCTTTAAACAATGACAAATGTCTCGCTGCTCAAGACTGTTAATGTTGTTTTTTTTTTACTTCAGTATGTTCTCGAGTTGTTCGTTTTATCTGCATGGGCCTTTTGATGAAGTTTCAAGAAGTTTTATGCGAGAAATCATTATCAATGAAGTTTTTGGGAATATGGCGTCTTTCTTAAAGGGAAAGTTCATTCAAAACAAAATACTGTCATCATTTAGGCGAGATCAGGGCACAACGTAACAGTTTTTGGTTTTGGCTAAATAATGAACAAAGTAATGGGGTCAAAGTAATGCGGGGCAAGTTGAAACCAACAGACGGTTAGTTGTAACAAATGCTTAAAAAGGCAGATTTCACACAATTAATTTAAATTCAGTTTACTTTAAATAGTTTATTTCCTCACTACTTTTTTTCTACATAGCACAGTATGTTTATTTATTCATTTATTTATAGGATAAACACATTTGGATTTCTTGTGATTATTATCCATTATTAAACAATGCATTTATTTGTAGTATTAGCAATTAAATATATTTTTTGTCTATTAAAAAATTTTTTTCTATAAAAAAAAAAAGTATTTGAACAGTTCTGAACATTACACTCAAAATTCCATTAGTGACCAACAGTGTGTGACTTAATTGTAACACCCTGTTACAACGAACTCTGCTGTGTTGTGCTTTCCTCAACTGGCTAGAAGTCACTGTGTGTTTTTACATCTTTCAAAATGGTTCCATAATTTAGCCTAGAAGACAGTAATCACAACAATGTACGATTTTACTTACTCACTTTCACAGATTTTTTAAAATAAAAAAAATATTGACTATAATAAAAACTACTTTATGTTGCTAAAGTGGTTTCTCCTGTGTTTCTTATTCAAATGTCGCCAAACTTTTACAATCATTGTCAGGAAGATGTCTGCTGACACTGTGGTGAAAACCTCAGAAGCATGCCATGGTTAACCATTTACTTATTCCAAACTTTTTCATATGGTAGACATTGAAGAAGATATCAAGAAGAAGTCAATGGTAACAGGTCTCCAGCTACCTCAAAACATGAAGACTTCAGATGCAAAAACCTCTGCTGTCTTCAATTAGCATCTTTCTTATGTTTATATTCAGTTATTTCACTTTAAAGGCAATGAGATGAATGTATTCTTTTGCTTAAGAGTCCAATAACTGAACATACACACAACAGCCTGAGAAAAATGCTAATTTTAGACAAAATTTCAGACAAAAGGCTTCCAAACATATAGGTTTTTTGCATCTGAACTCTTCATGTTTTGAGGTAAGCTGGAGACCTGTTACCATTGACTTCCACAGTATTTACTTTTACTACTAAAGATGTCAGTGGTTACAGGTTTTTAGCTTTCTTCAAAATACCTTCTTTAGTGTTCAACAGTAGAAAAAAAAATCATAAATGTTTGGAATCAATTGAGGGAGAGTCAATGTTCATTTTTGGGTGAACTATCCCTTTAATGTGTATATAATCCTATATCCTAAAATATTTATATACTTTATACAGGTTTATACATCTTTATGAAGATATATTTAATCTAAAAAAATTACATTTACGTTCAAATGCAATTTTGTATCTAACTTAACATTCCACAGATGTTGTTGAATATCCTTTTATAACCTCATATCTCATTTTGTTACTGTTTGTTCATAAATATCAATTCTAAATGAGACCTGGTGATGGGGGACAGAAAAATGATGTCAGGAAAATGATGTCAATTCTATTTGCATTGTTTTGCAAAATAAGTGAATTTCCCTGAGAAACCTTGAGTTTACTCACAAAACATTTCCATTCCTTTGAAAAATGTATGCGGTCTTGATTGCAAAAGCATTGAAGTATTATTTTTTTCCTCTCACTTCATCACAGACATAAACACAACATTTCCAGAGGAATGCAAATGCAAGTAAACACAAACTTTCTCAAAAGAAAGAAAAAAAATCTGAATTAAAACTTTTTTTGAGAACAAATATACCACCTCCTCATTATGGTGGTCTTTAGACATTCTGTTGACTAAATACTATTAGTAACTTCAAAAACTAAGCCTATATCACCACTAATTAAGATACATTTGAAAACCATGTTTTCATCTAAAAATGCCAGTCCAGTCATTGAATCCACTGTTATTTCCAAGTTTTCCATCGACACTTGAACAACTGAAAATGCTTTCATCTCTTTACTATGCATATGATAAGACGCTGTTTCATTTCCATCTGCCATTTATTACATTTTTTGGCTCATAGCAATGTTTCAGCTTTAAAAAAAAACTCTGTCAAAAATTTATATTTCAAGCCAAATACTCCGATACAGTAGGTGGCAGTATGCAACTGATAAGGCATGATTGCAATCGGCCATAAAAGTGATAATAATAATAATAATGTGAAATGTTACAGCAATGTGTTTTTAATGAACTGACAGTGAGGTGTTGTTGCTGCAAGTAATACAGGAGTATAAAGTTGCAAAAGTGAGGGAGAATATAGACAAGGAGACGTGCCAAAACAACAGCTCTGGGTAAACATTCCATGTTCTTTTAAGAAAAGCAGTCTGGAGCATGTGCAAACTGACAATAATCTTTAACTATGCTTTCCAAATGGAGAGCATCCAAAACAACTGCTGTACAATGTCTCCCACCATTTGAACTGAATTAGTCACATGACAATTTTCGAAAGCCTCAGTTTTTACAGTCCACACTGCTACATGAAAACAGCATTATCAATTTCATCCACTTTGGAGAAGGTTCTCCAAAAGATGCGTTTTTGTTGCATAATTGTTTTTTTAAACTAAATCATTTTAATGTGGACATTAGCCTACTATTCGACTACATTTGAATTTGAATTTACTACACAAAAAGTACATTTTATATAGCATTAATATGAGTAGAATGAATGGAATTATTACATCCAAAATTTCTCATCATGTGACCTACCTGCGTACATTCATGAATTATCTTGCGTGATGCATGCTTCAGAATCTCACCAAAAGTAGTAGGTCATGCGGGTATTTCTCGTCTATTTTTTTTTTGAACACTCACTTTGCACAGACTCTTAAATGGGCAGGTGCTCAATCACGCTAAGGGGGGGGGGGGGGTAATGCGGAAATCACACTAAGTTGGGGGGGGGGTGAC
The DNA here is from genome assembly GCF_903798145.1 of Danio aesculapii. Lineage (NCBI taxonomy): Eukaryota > Metazoa > Chordata > Actinopteri > Cypriniformes > Danionidae > Danio > Danio aesculapii. Next base: position 39,339,378 of record NC_079453.1, on the reverse strand, counting down.
GGTTGGGGAAATTCCGCTAAGTGGGGAGGGGGTGACGGTTGCGTGAATCACACTAAGTGGAGGGGCGGGGCACGGACACGTTGGAGGGAGAGGGATACAGACTGAGAGCCAGTGGCTCTAGTCCCCCCCTGTGCACGGCCTTGCATAGTATGAAAGTATGTGATTTCAGATGCAGCCATGACCTACCTCTGAAAGGCCCAACATAAGCTCATTTTGAAGAAGTAGCTCATACATTTCTGGAGATCACAAACTACGTAGCCAGAGCTACGTATGGCTGTATTTAGTCTTTAAAGCGAACGTTACGGGGTGTTATGATGCCGTTCATTTTCGCGCGTACAAGCTTACCTCCATATGGACGGCTTTTTCGTTGTAACCAGATCGTCTGGTAGCTTGACACGTACATCGGTGGACTTGAGATTCGGAGAGGAGTTCGAGTCCGACGACGGTTCCAGAAAGCAGGTAATCCAAAAAATAAAATAAACACATAAATAACAGGGTGAGAATCTGAAATCTTTGTAAAAATCAGGCTGCTGTAAGGGCATTTCTTTTTCTTGGATTGATTTTGCAAACACTGCTGTTGGGTTTAGGGAAGTGGGTGGGCGGGTCAATCGGTGCTTCTGAAAACACTATTGGTTACATTTCGGGAAGGGGGTGGGTGGGGGTTTCGATCAGTTGGTCAGTTAGCCAGCCGAAAGCAGCCTCTGGTGGATTTACGTGAGAACAGCAGGCATGAATGGCAGTCACAAGAAAAATTTGAGATCTGAAAAAGCGTACACAGCGGCCTCTGGTGGATTAGCAAAAACAAACGTAAGGGTATGTAATCAGAATGAGTGAGGTTGGAAAGATCCCATGGTGTGCCTAGAAATGTGCACTTTTTAAATTCTAAATTTGACGTAATCTCAGAATAGCAAATGAGAGCGTTATACAACGGGGTGGGACATGTCTGATATCCGAGAGCATGTGATTGATCAGAAATTAGATGAGAAACTGAAGTATGATGTGATGTCAAAAAATCATTGAAATATTTAGGCGAAAGTGAACCTTTGAATGTAAACAAGCTTTGGATGTTTATTCCAAATTGATATCTTCTAAATGCAAGTTTTGTTAGTTTTGTAGCACACTAGCTTGTTATTATCATTAAAACTAACATACTAATAGGCCTACATTTATTTAAAAAAATGCCTGTTGTGCTTATTTGCTTATTGTGCATAGTTTTTGTGCATATAATGATTTGTACAGACAAACATTCATTCATTTTCTTTTCGGTTTAGTCCCTTTAATAATGTGGGGTCGCCACAGCGGAATGAACCACCACCTTTCCAGCATATGTTTTACGCAGTGAATGCCCTTCCAGCTGCAACCCATGACTGGGAAACACCCATACACACAAACTCACACTCATACACTTCGGTCATTTTTAGCATACTCAATTCACCCATACCACATTTCTCTGGACCTTTGGGGTAACCCGGAGCACCCGGAGGAAACTCATGCCAACATGGGAGAACATGCAAATTCCATGCAGAAATCCCAGCCAAGGCTCGAACCAGCGTCCTTCTTGCTGTGAGAAGAACGTGCTACCCACTCAACCACTGTGTCACCCCTACAGACAAACAAACAAAAAGATTTTAAGAATCAATACAGGTTTGTATTGACTTGAGGATGTCATACATTCTCTCAAAGTTTCCCCCCAGCATTTGAACATTTGGCACAATGTGATCGCAGCTCCTCAAATCAATCAAGAGCTGTAGATTCAAGACTCCCTAAAGTGCAACTTAATGGTGTAACAGAGCCAGAGCTTGATTTATCTGCCCGAGATTATCACAGTTCCTCAATGCTGGGCCAAAAGTGAACCAACATCCTTCCTTCTCTTCGGAGTTGATATTCCGGGAATCCGAACGTCGGTTTCTGCTTAATCAAATTTTCCCTCCATCTTGATAACTCAGAGGTTGGGACAAAGTCATCGGATTGAAGTAGCCTTGTGCTGGGATTTAATTGATTAGGTCAGTCTGTAAGGCTTCCATCTCTTAGCTGTGGAATTCAATTGGTATGAGGGCCAAGAGACATGATTGTGATAATTACTGATTGGGTAATGAGGACTGAAGACTCCCACGGGCCTCAAGCCATGATTATAATCATAGGAGCATTGTGACCCTGTTGATTGAAGCCAGATATGACTTTAACAAGCTGAGGGCAGCAGGACGACTCTACTGTTAATATAAGAAGAACATCCTACACTGTAGGCACTGACACTTTATGTCCAACTCTATAAATGGTAACGACCTCCAGCTGTGAGATCTTCTGAATCTTTCCTTTGATTGTATGTGATTATCTGATATTGCAGTGTACTGTAAGCCATACGGTGGAATTATGTCCTGTTTGTAAAGGGGGACATTGTGAAAATCATTCATTAATATTTTAAATCAGAATGCTCGATTGGATAAACCAGTTTCAGCGAACTTCCCTTCATCAAAATGTGGCTCGGTAAAATAAAATTCTTGTCAGGAATTCAGATGTTGTGTTGTAGTGACATCTAGTGGTACAAATCAATACTGACGAGTAAAACGAGATAATATTTTACAGAACATAAGGGTGACGTGGGCGCCACGGTGGTTAGTACTGTCGCCCCACAGCAAGATGGTTGCTGGTTCGAGTTGCATGTTTTCCCCGTGTTCGCGTGGGTTTCCTCCGGGTGCTCTGGTTTCCCTCACAGTCCAAAGACGTGTGGTACAGGTGAATTGAATAAACTAAATTGGCTGTAGTGTTTGTGTGTGGATGAGTGTGTATGGATGTTGGGTTGCAGTTCGAAGGACATCCGCTGTGTAAAACATGTGCTGGATAAGATGGTGGTTCATTCCGCTGTGGCGACCCCTGATGAATAAAGGGACTAAGCCAAAGGAAAATGAATGAACAAGGATGATGATTATGGATCTATAGACAGATGTAATACCTTTGATATATAATCAGTTACAGTGAAACAAGGCAAGGCAATAAACATGCTACATTCACCTATCATTTTTGATCATTTTACAGCTATGTAAAGAACACCCAAAATGCACTTCGAAGTGTTCGTTTTCCTCACACTATACATTTGTATTTGCATTTTAACTTTAAATATATATATTAATGCTGATTATATATGAAATTTTTGTAAAGGTGATAAACAAAACTATTTTTTAACTATTATATTTTAATCCTTTGTATATACAAAAATTTGATAGCGTTGAGATTGACAATAATGTTTACAATAAACTATTGGAAATGTATATACTGAAGGTAAAATCTATCTATCTATCTATCTATCTATCTATCTATCTATCTATCTATCTATCTATCTATCTATCTATCCTGAAAAAAAAGATTTATTGGATTTACTAAATTTTTATTCAAGGTAAGTGGTTGCAAACAATTTATCTGGGTTGAATTCAAACAAATTAATTTGAACATTACTAAATTTAATTTGTTTGTTTGAATTCAACCTATTTAAATAGTTTGCAACAATTCAGAAAAAAAAAAAAAAAGTTTTTCAGTGTATCGATCTACACTCACCGGCTACTTTATTAGGTACACCCTACTAGTACTGTGTTGAACCCACTTTTGCCTTCAAAACTGCCTTAATCCTTCATGGCATATATTCAACAAGGTACTGGAAATACTTCTCTGAGATTTTGGTCCATATTGACATGATAGCATCACATAGTTGCTGCAGATTTGTCAGCTGCACATCCATAATGCGAATCTCCCATTCCACCACATCCCAAAGCTGCTTTATTGGTTTAAGAACTGGTGACTGTGGAGACGCTCTTCTACATACCTCGGTTGTAACAAGTGGTCATTTGAGTTACTGTTACCTTTCTATCAGCTGGAACCAGTCTAGCCATTCTCCTCTGACATCAACAAAGCATTTGCGCCCACAGAACATGATATTTTCTCTCTTTCGAACCATTCTCTGTAAACCCTAGAGATGGTTGTGAGTGAAAATCCCAGTGGATCAGCAGTTTCTGAAATACCAGAAACCAATCATGGCACGATCAAAATCACTTAAATCACCTTTCTTCCTTATTCTGATGCTCGGTTTGACCTGCAGCAGATCATATTGACCATGTCTACATGCCTAAATGCATTGAATTGCTGCCATGTGATTGGCTGATTAGAAATTAGCATTAACGAGCAGTTGCACAGGTGTACCTAATAAAGTGGCCGGTGAGTGTATGTCTAATTTTTAATAAAAATGCTTAAATAAACATATAAATTTCCATATATTTAACATATTTTCCCCATACACTCGTAGTATTATATACTGAATAAACTGCACACACACACACAAACACTATCTTTGTGTTTTTATCTTAGGCTGACAATACAATAACCGTTATATGTGTAATAGAAAAGAAAACTGAAGTAAGACACGTGTACAGCAATGTTTTTGTTGTTTATTATCAGCAATTCATCAGACACATATAAACAACCTGTAGGAAAAGAAGAAAGCAATATTTCACACAGTAACCTGGTTCGCCCCAGCGAAGATCAGTAACAACAGACTCTCTCACACACATGCACACTTTACACACACACACGCACGCGCGCACACTCAAACACGCTCTGTCAGACACACTTCGAGAGGTTCGTACTAAACACTTTGTGAAGTAAAAAATGAGTAAATTTATATTCAATAAAGAAATCATTATTAAATAAAAGATCATTCATGTATTTACAAATGAACAAAACAAGTATTAACACATAAGTAAACATTCCTTTCACCCATTGTATTAGAAAGCAAACTTGATGATATGCCTTTAGAGATCAATAGCGTCCGTTATTTATTTACTGTAGACTGTAGTCCCAAAGTTAGTACTTGTTTGTGCTTTTCTATGCAGTTATTAGATGATCTGTGACAGTGTTGATCATTTCAGTCATTTCTGAAGTCATATATGAACCCATTCTGTTGGCATGTGGTCAGTATCAGACAATATCAAATGTTTGAATTAACAAATTATTCATTGATAGTGGTATGATGTTGGCTGGGATTAAAGTAGGCGGTTTTAGATCCCGGACAAGCCACAAGTAATGTATTAGTAATATTCATTCATTCATTCATTTTCCTTTGACTTAGTCCCTTTATTTATCAGGGGTCGCCACAGCGGAATGAACTGCCAATTATTCCTGCTTATGTTTTATGCTATGGATGCCCGTTCCTCCCATACACTCATTTACACACACTCTCGTACTGGATGTCTTACCAGCAGACACACAACATCATAAGACGTTAATTTTAGGTTAGATTTAGGCCATGACCTCAGGTGACCAAAACTGAATGTCTAGCCAGCGTCAAAGGACAACATTATTTTGACGTCCAATAATGACGTCAGATTACGTTGATATTTGGTTGATTTTAGGTTGTGTTGGAAAGTGACCAAAATCCAACGTCTGATAGATGTCATAGTGATAACATCCGCACAATGTCAAGGTGTAACAAGATTAGACGTTGATAATTGGTTGATTTTAGGTTGGACATTGACGTCAGCTTCACGTTGGGTTCTGACGTAAACCTGATTTTCATTTCCAAACAAAGTCCAGCGTCCCCACGATGTTGGGGTACAATGCCAATATGTGCCTGTGCCTGCAATGTTTGGACTGTGGGGGAAACCCACACCAACACGGGGAGAACATGCAAACACAGAAACTGTGTTTCAACTGGCCCAGCCGGGACTCGAACCAGCGACCTTCTTTCTGTGAGGCGACAGTGCTAACCACTGAGCCACCGTGCCACCCCATGAGCATATATGAATATTATGAATTAGCTTTGACTTCTACATGGTTTGTTTTCATTTTAACTGCAGTAAATTTCCTTATTTGCTTACAGATGCAAATTTTAGTTAATTTTAGTAAGCTTAGTACTTCAAGTAACTTGAAGTCTAAGTCCAAATATGTAAGGCACAAAATGCATGCCCTAATTCCAATTAATTAAAATATTTGTAATAGTTTTAGTTGGTCAAATTTACCAGTAATAAACGCATCCCTGTGCATCATGTACTTATGTAAACCATATTAAAAAAATAAATAAAAAAAATAATGAGCTGGGATTTTTTTCCACCTCGAATCAGAGGTTTAAATGGAAAAAAAAAACAATCAATCCAAGCTATTCTTTCAAAATCAGCGCATCCCCCCCCCCCCAAATCTAGCTGATATGAAATTAATAGCAATGTTAAATTAATAGTAATGTTTATGCTCTGTGGACTTTTAACAGTTTATAGCTACGGTCACACTGGGCTTTGTGTGTGCGAAATTCTGTCGTACGGCGATGTGAAAAGGGGCGGGATTAAACGAGATGATTAGACATTAAAAAAGCGAGCGATTGCTCCATGTTTTAAATTTCTGTCCAGAGAGGTCATGTTTTGATCCTCGATTGGTCTCACGCAGTCAAGTGATGCGATTTCGCTGGTCAGAGTTCACCAAGCTTGAACTTTGCACCGCAGCAAACTGCGTAACTTAACGCATGACCCTGTGTTTCCGGTCTGACGCATTCGCGTGCGTATGAATGGAAGTTAATGGGAGGAAAAGCCCAGTGTGACCGCAGCTTATCTCTGTTTCGCTCTCTTATTTGTTTCCATGGTTACTGATTAAGTTGCACACCTGATTCTAGTTGTGTTTTCATTTATCTCTGTATATATTGCTCCCAGTTTGTTCAGATCCTCATTGTTATTAGCTGCACGTGTGTTATATTATTTGTTTTGAACATAATAATATATATTTTGATCCTTGCAAGTGTTTAGGTAAACCATCAGTATGAACACATGGTTACATATAAATATTTGACATATCTCAGCCACAACTTGTAGGGTGTGGGGCATTTCATAAACTAGCATTTGATTGGTCAGAAGTTCTGATAAAAAGCTGAAACATGTGGTGATGTCAGAAAAATTCATTCATTTTCCTTGACTTGGTCCCTTATTTATCAGGGGTCACCACAGCAGAATGACTATTCCAGGATAAGTTTTGTTTCCAGTCACAAACCAGTACTGGGAAACACCTATACACTCTCACATTCACACATGCTGTCGTACAGTACAGCCAATTTAGTTTATCCAATTCACCTATACCGCACGTCTTTGGACTGTGCGTTAGAGCATGATATCGTATAGGTAACCTCAAGCCTAACATCTCGATATTAACAAAATTAAAAATATTAATAATTTTGATTTAAGGGGGACTTACTATACTGATTTACTCTCCCTTGCCTTGTCTGACAATGAACTGAACTGAACAAACTGAGGGCAACATACTGACATAATTATTTATGTGGAAATAATAATCTTTTCTGGGATTGTTTTCGATCTTCTGATTCATTCTTCTACAGGCAAATGAATAGGAATAATAAACGGCAGTAATCGGTCAAATTACACGCTCTACAAACAATTGTGTTTATGAAATAATATAATAAAATACCACATTGCAGCATAATGAGGTATTATTTTTACAGCTAAAAATCAATGGAAGTGAATGAGATCAGAAATCTCTAGCCACACTGTACAAAATATCAGTTAGCTAACATGTTCCGTATTTTGTGGTTCACATGTTGTTTTCTGTTTATCAACCATTGTGAATTACATTATGGGATGTTTATCTCTGCTCTGTCGAATTTTGACGTTGACAATTTAACACTTCAGATTAACAAAGTGACTTTTATTGCCAGTTTTAGTTGTTAGTTTAGTTGAGACAAGTTGTTGTTTAAGTATAAAAATAATATAGAGATAAATAAGTCTGTAACATAACAGAAGTACTGGCAGTTCATTATCAGGTTTTTGTACTGTAATTTACAACAAAAACACAGACAATATATGACTTCAAACTATTAAAAACGTCAACAAGAGTCACTTTTCAAACGTTTCAACATCAAAAGCTTTTGGAGGAAAGTTCAAAATCCCATAATGAAATCCAAAAGAATAAATAAAATAAAAAAACATGAACCACCAAAAATATGGTTTCACAATCCTATTGTTTGTGAAAGAATACAGTCAATACAAAGTTTAATGAAAACAAAACTAGAATCAGGTGTGCAACACAATCAGAAACTATGGAAACAAATGAGTGGCAGGAGAACATAAGCATAATGCTGCGGTCACACTCAAGTTTGTGTGTGCGAAATTCGGTCGTACAGCGCTGCGAAAAGGGGCGGGATTAAACAAGATGGTTAGACATTGGTTCATGTTTTAAATTTCTGTCCAGAGAAGCCATGTTTTGATCTTCGATTGGTCTTACGCAATCATGTGATGCAATTTAGCAGGTCAGAGTTTACCTGGCTTGAACTTTCCAACGCAGCAAAATACGAAACTTGTCACAGGAGCTTGCGTTTCCATATGAATGGAAGTCTATGGGGAGAAAAGTGCAGTGTGACCGCAGCTTAACACATAGCAGATGATCTGCAAACAGAACAGGTTCAGACAGATGCAGCAGGATAAACGAATTAAACATAACACTGTTAAAAGGCGCTCAGATTACGAACACAGAGCCCTTGGAATCAAACTGAAACACACTGAAAACGTCACCGACCTGGATCTCTAAAGTGAAAACCACTGAACCACACACAAGTCAATCAGGCAAAGAAAGCAAACACATGGCTGATTCTGACTGTACACACAACATGGGCGTTTGTGGAGTTCACAAAATCTTTTCAGCCGCCCCTCCATCACAAACAAGAGGAAACCAGTAAACGAGTATGTGGAAATAAACCTCGGTGAGTTCCATCAGATGAAAAAAAAGGGCTACTTTTGTTATCTCTCGCTCTTTTTTTAGAAAAAGAAATGTGTCTAGCACAAGACTATACATCATCTTGTTTTGTGAGAGGCAGTTTTCTATGGCAATGCTATAAGTTAATGTTCATGCTGCACTAATATAGTGCAAAAATGGAGCCTGGATACAGAATAGGGGAAAGGCAGGCCAGAGTTTCGACAGGGGGCGCTAGTGAGCCCATTTGATATCCTTCTGATCGCTAAATGCAGAGAAAGATCCAGCAGGAACGAAAGAATATTTCAGGGCTGAAAGAGCTTGGCTAAATTGAGTATTACTGCAAATATACCGACATTGCAGTAGCTGTCAAGAAATGCGACGCTATTAAACAGGAGAAGGGCGTATTTTTGTGCTTTCTCAATAAAAATTTGAAAAAGGGTCCTGCAAACTTTCCTCCCAAAAGACAAGTCTATGTTACAGAAAGATGTCAATGGCAGAAAGGTGAAGGCAGACTTCCTGAAGAAGATTTTTTTTTGAAGAGTTTGTGAAGGCTCTTGTGAAATAAAGTCAAAAAGTTTGAACGTAAAAAAAGGAAGAGGGGAGCAGAAACATTATATAAACACGGGTCGAGTCTCTCTCTGAGGTTCCATTAGCGTCTTGTAAAAAAAGCAGTCGGTGAGTTTGCGTGAGTCTCCTTGTTTTTGAGGCTTGTACCGATGGCCGACTGTGAAAAGGAGACCAGTTTTTTTTGTACTGTAATGCGTACGTGGTTAAGCTACATGTCAGCATCGCCGTCGTAAGCCAGAGTCAGAGGCTTGAGTCTGTTGTTCATCTGTCTTCTCTGGGGCTTCTTTGGCTTTTTGCTGTGGGGAAAGAAAAAACAGGCAGCTGTTAATACACTGCAATGTTATTTCGCTTTAACAGATGCAATAAGATACTTCAAGGTTGTTTACCCGCATAAGATCTGTAATATATCTATATAATATAACATAATTTAAAGGATCTGACCTTTATTCTGTACACTACTGCTTTTCACCTCTATATCTATTGCATCTGTTTATTCGAGTGGTTTGTCTCTTTTCAATATTGAATTGGCTCGCGTTTGTGTTTTTGATGCTATTTTGTGTTGTTAGTTGTTCATGCACTTCTGCTGGTTGCCATGCTTTATTAAAGGGCCATCATGCAATATAATATAATATAATATAATATAATATAATATAATATAATATAATATAATATAATATAATATAATATAATATAATATAATATAATATAATATAATATAATATAATTCCCAGTTGGAAGCTGGAAGGGCATCCACTCCGTAAAACATGTGCTGGATAAGTTGGTGGTTCATTCTGCTGTGGTGCCCCCAGATTAATAAAGGGACTAAGCCGAAAGGAAAATGAATGAATGAATAATATAATATAATATAATATAATATAATATAATATAATATAATATAATATAATATAATATAATATAATATAATATAATATAATATAATATAATATAATATAATACTTCTAGTTTATTTGTATAGCGTATTTTACAATAAGTATTGTTTCAAAGCAGCTTTACAGAAGGTGCACATCATTGCATTACAATCAAATTAAGTTATTATGTACATAGTTAACCTGTAATTTTATTTCATAAAGGTGATGTCTATGTGTACATGTTTAATGAAGTGTAATTGTGTATTAAGTGTTGTCATGGAAGTCCACGATGGTTGGAATAATATAATATAATATAATATAATATAATATAATATAATATAATATAATATAATATAATATAATATAATATAATATAATATAATCATGTTCTTTAATAATATAACAAAATCAGAAAAATGAAAGTTAATTATATTTATTAGTATGAATTTATTTTAGAGTAAGAAAAGAAGAAAGTTTATGTCAAACACAAAAACGGTTTACAAATGTTTAAACAATGTAATTCTGATACAGCTTTTAATTTAAAGATTATATATATATATATATATATATATATATATATATATATATATATATATATATATATATATATATATATATATATATATATATATATATATATATATATATGTATAGTATTTTTTAAGATTTCCAAGACTTTCATATATTTTACCCACAACAAATGTAATTTAATGTTACAGTACATACACACTACAAGATTTAATATGTTCAGATATATCAATAAATAATACACTAAAACCCAACATACAACATATGATTTTATCAAATGAAATGAGTGTGTTTAACTCAAAATTGACTGAAAGTTAATTTTACTTATTTGAAAAGAGTTTTGAACTCAGCGTTGAAGATAATGAGTTAATTAATTACCTCATTACTTCAACTTTAATGAAGTAAGTTCACAGTACTCATATAGATGAGGTTTTTTTAACTAAGATGGTTTGTAGCAACCCGTTTCCTCAAACGGTTTCAGTTGTCTTAACTTATTGGGTTTCACAGTACTCACTTGGTTAGAGTTCTCTTAATTTATTGGGTTTTACTGTGATCAAATTGCTTCGTTTACGCAAATGGATTAAGTTCACAGTACTCATTAGGATTCGTTTTTAAATTCAAATGGTTTGTTGCAATCGGTTATCTCAAATGGTTTGAATTACCTTAACTTTTTGGGTTTTACAGTGTATGATTACTATAATATATAATAATAAAATATTATTTATACAATTGTAACTTAAAAAAATATTATTATTATTATTATTATTATTAATTATAGTAGTAGTACCTAAACATTATAATTATTGATATAAATAGTTTTATTATTTTTAAATTATTCCATTTAATACATTTAATGTTGTAGATAATTTGATAATCTGATGCAGAAACCAAAATTGAAACACTTTGACCTTATACTGTAATAACTCTGACATTTAAATGAGCAGTGTATTATTTTCCAGCTCTAATTGACCCTATTAAATATTCATGTAGTGATATTTCTGATACGACACAAAGACAGATGCTAAATAGTCTTAATTATCAGGATTAGTAATTAGCTGCCATGCCAAATTTAATAGTATGTGCAGTTTGTGCTTTAGCGATGGAAGAAAAGCAGCCAGCAGCATAATCCAGCGAAACTAAACTCCACAAACCACACTTACCTCATCGAGTACTATGATAGAGATGAAGACATGTGTGAATACAACAACCTCTAAACCAGTGTCATGATTTGACCTCCAAAGTCAAACAATATCAACGTGTATTAAATATTAAAGGAAAGTTCACCCCAAAAAAGTTTATTCAGTCACCATTTACAGTACTCATCCTCGTTAAAAACCTGTATGAGTTTTTTTTACTCTTTTTTTACTGTTGAACACAAATAAGATATTTTGAAGAATGTTGAAGATGTACTTCAATAATTTTTTTCCTACTATCAGTTTCCAACATTCTTCAAAATATGTGTTTAACAGAAAAAAAAATCTCATAAAGGTTTTGAACCACTTGAGGATGACTAAATGTTTATTTTTGGGTGAAATGTAGTTTTAACATTCAAATAAGAAGATCTTCAAGGAATAAAGCAGTATTTCACATCATAAAATAACGAAAAAGATGTGTTAGAATGAAGATGATGGTGATGATGATGACAGCTATGTTGAATCTGACCATCAGAGGGCAGTGTAGCTTCAAAAACTGGCTTACATATTGGAGCAATGGCAGTTCTTTAACCATTATTTTTAATTTACTGTAGATTTGTTGGATACACTGCAAAAAAGTTTCCTTTATTGTGTTTTACAGTTGCAATATTTAATTAATTTCTTTCATTTCATTTTATTTCACTTTGATCTACTTTTATTTTGTATTATTGAATGGCATATTTGTTATAATATATGTACAGTAGTACTTAATTTATTATGTATGCATATATTAGTATTTGCTTTATGTTGATTTATGTAAATTTGAACAGACATATTAATTTACTGTAAAATTTCAATGACAACCATTTCATTGCATTATTTGTATATACAGTTGAAGTCAAAATTTACCCACAAACTGCAATTTATAACTGTAATATATACATACACAAATATATTATGTGATGTGTACACATGCACTTATATGTAATATATCTATACAATATATTTACACTACCTGAAAAAAGTCTTATCGCCTATCCAAGTTTTAGGAACAACAAATAATAACTTGACTTCTAGTTGATCATTTGGTATCAGAATTGGCTTATATGAAAGGCGAAGGCCTCTAGATTATGCTTATTTTATCAAAATAAAATATGATCAAACCTTAATTTTAATTATTTAATTAGGATAGTAAGGTCTGACTTTGCTTAGACTAAAATCTTGTCCCTTAAAAAATAAAGTCATGGTGCAGTGAAAAAAACATTAATATTGTGTATGACTCCCATGAGCTTGGAAGACTGCATCCTCTGGAATACATCTCTGGAATGACTCAAATAGCTTACTAATAAAGTCATCTGGAATGGCAAAGAGAGTTCTTCCAGAGTTCATCATAATTATTTGGATTTATCTTCAATGCCTCCTCCATCTTACCCCAGACATGTTCCAATAATGTTCATGTCTGGTGACTGGGCTGGCCAATCATGGGGCACCTTGACCTTCTTTGCTTTCAGGAACTTTGACGTGGAGTCTGAAGTATGAGAATTTGCTGAAGAATTTGCCCTCTCCTGTGGTTTGTAATGTGGCACAAATGTCTTGATACCTCAGGCTGTTGATGTTGCCATCCACTCTGCAGATATCTCACACGCCCCATACTGAATATAACCCCAAACCATGATTTTTCCTTCACCAAACTTGACCGATTCTTGCGTGACTCTTGGGTCCATGCGGGTTCCAATAGGTCTTCTGCAGTATTTGTGATGATTGGGATGCAGTTCAACAGATGATTCATCTGCCACTTTTCCATATGATCAACTAGAAGTCAAGGTATTATTTGCTGCTCTTACAACTGGGATTTTGGAGACTTTTGTCAGGTTGTGTATATACAAGTGTGTGTATTTATGTAAACTTTTATTACGTTAATTACATAATATAGAAATCAGCAAAAATGTTTGCCAATAAACCGACCTTAAGAAATGTCAAATTAAAAACTCCTTGAGACATTTTTTTTGGAGTATTTATGAAGCTATACTACTGATCTATATTCTGTTTTAGTCTACCTGCTCACCTCCACCAAATGTCTCCATGTGATTGGTCAGAAAGGCACATGTGAGTGTAAGCAGCAGAGGTGATTGGCCGTGAGCGTGCAGTGGGAGGGGCTGAGTGAGCTCTAGCTGAACTGAGTCTCAGTGCGCTGACAGTCAGGACAGGTGTACATCAGCTCATGATCGTTGGGTCCGACCCAAACCACAGAGGAGATGGACGGGTCGGGGCTCGGAGGAGAACGGTGGGACAGCATGCACAAACTGACAGGTGCCGAGGGAGAGGGGAGGCAAATGAAGAATGAGAAAAATGAAAAAAAAATAGAGATACAATGCAAAGAAAAAACATGCGTTTAAGTAGTAGTTTTGTCTTGTTTTTGAATAAGAGTATGTAAAAAATATTCAAGCTTATTACAGATGCTTAAGAAACAAACCTGACTTTAACAATATATATTTGTAATACGTTTCATATTCAGGGTGACTGATTGATTGAATGATTGATTGATTGATTGATTGATTGATTGATTGATTGATTAAGATTGTGGAGAAAATCAATCAAAATATTTGTTCATCCTTAAAAATATGAAAACAAAAATACTATTAATATGAATGCTAATAATAATAACAATAATAATACTACTACTACTACTACTACTAATGATTTAAATAATAATAATAATAATAATAATAATGATAATAGCAATACTACTACTACTACTACTAATAATATAAATATTAATAATAATAATAGTAATAATAATAATAATAATAATAATAATAATAATAATAATGATAATATTGATAATAATGATAATAATGATAATAATAATAATAATAATAATAATGATGATAATAATGATAATAATGATAATAATAATAATGATGATAATAATGATAATAGTAATAATAATAATAATATTAATAATAATAATAATAATAATAATAATAATAATAATAATAATAATAATGATGATAATAATGATAATAATGATAATAATAATAATGATAATAATGATAATAGAAATCATCTTATTTTAAGCATCTTATTTTATTTTACTTTATTTTAACTTTTTAAATGATCAAGCATTTAATTAATATTAACTTACTTTATATAATCTAAAATAATACACAATATAAACATTAATAAAAAATATATACATACATGCATACATACATACATATAATAAAATAAATAATATTGATATTTATTTTTGCTTAATTATTAAAAACTACAATAAAGAATCTCATTTTCATTTAGTTTAACTTGATGTTCTAAACTAAATATTAATATAAATTAAATCAATACAATAAAATTAAATCAATACAATAAAATAGTAACTAATTAAAATAGTATTAATAAATAATGTCATAATGTTTTAAAGATAAAACAATTAGAATTTTGTTTGGAAAAAGAATACTATTGCTGAGGGAAAATATGTTTTGCAGTGCAGGAGAAAGTAACATGGATTAATATGAATACATAAATGATGAAAAAAGATAAATGGGATGAAGCAGTTGATTAATGGGATGACCACAGTGACTAGTTTGTTATTATAGCAAATGATCTTACCAGGCTAAGTAAGTCATAGAGACAATGAACACTAGCAGGACAAAAGCTCCAGCTGCCACACCATAAACCCAGGTCTTCAGTTTGCCATCTGCGCAGATACACACACACACACACACACACACGCACATCAACACAAATACACAGCTGCAAAACTCCTGGTAAACATCCTGCACTATCTGATAGACAAAAAAATCAATTCTTCTTTTTAACTTGATATATTGTTGTGGCCTTCAAAAATATTTGGACAATCACTTAAACTCAATTTCATTGCATAGATTAATCTATCCATCCATCCATCCATCCATAAAAACATTTTTGTATAGAAAAAAAACCCATTTTATTTTTTGTAGAATAAAATATATTTAAACAGGCAATTTAGGTATGAACATATCTGAATATAAATAATACTGTAAAGTTTGTTGCAATTGAAATCTACACACACAAATTGATAAAGTCTTATAATATAAAGGCTTAAAAGTGTATTTTGGAAATTTTCTTTCACTCACACACACATACTGTACAAACTTTATGGAAAGCCAAAAAGCCGAAAATCTCAGGACCGAAAGTGGATGAACAAAACAGTGTCTTGCCTTAAAGCTTTTGCAGTTTAATTTCTTTCAAATTAAAAACTACAGATATAATTGAATTATATAGAAATAAAAAAAAACATTTTTAATGATCTCCTCCAGGGACCCCAAAACAACTTTTTAAAATGAAATTTAAAATGTTCCAAACAGCTAATAAACCTATAATCTTTTAAAAAGACTTTTCCTGGCTGCTGTATGTGCTCCAATATATATTTAGCAAATCAAATAGCTTTACTATCCACCTTTTTCCTATGTCCCACTATGCTTACAATTAAAGAAATCACTTTTATTTAGCCTTAAACAAACAGTCAAGTGTTATAAACCAAATGGAAACAATGAGATGCCATTATTCTCTTGACAGATCATTCATTGGATATTAAAATAAACTTATAACAAGTTTACTTTCAGCAGACCATGAATAACCCCAAAGAAATGTGATACAAGTCTGTTTCCACTGCAGTATAATTACAGAATATTACTGTACTGTAGGGAATATACGAGTAAATATTCAGAAGGAAAACACAGTGAATTTGTGATACTGTCACTTTAAAATATCAACAAATAATAACGTTATTTTCATCAAAACAAAGCATAAACCCAAATATATATTAAAGCCTCTACGGCAGGGGTGTCCAAACTCGGTCCTGGAGGGCCGGTGTCCTGCATATTTTAGCTCCAACTTGCCTCAACACACCTGCACGGATGTTTCTGGAAAGACTAGTAAGTGCTTGATTAGCTAGCCCAGGTGTGTCTAATTGGGGTTGGAACTAAACTTTGCAGGACACCGGCCCTCCAGGACCGAGCTTGGACATGCCTGCTCTACGGTATGTAATATATAAACTTCTCTATAATATATAACTTCACAAAGCCTCTCTGTATTTCACTATCTATGTAGATATTTAGTACCATTACCTTTTTATGTATAATACTTTGTTTCAATTCTTTTAAATGGAAGTTCTTCAAACCGAAAAGGCAACCCAATTTGAAACACATTAAGGCAGGAAAAGGTGGATTTAAAAGGTTAAAGGGTCAGTTAAAGTTAGTTAGCAGCAGTTAGTCTGAAAATGTTTCTAAGCATTTATTAAGAGATTTGTATTTTTATTTTTCATCATCCATAGACTCACCTGGACCGAAAGGCTGCAGGAACCACGTGCGTCCGGCTCGTCCGGGCATGTTTGCGGTGGGTTCCGTGGGGTTCAGGGCTCTGATGGTCTTGACGTCAGCTTTACTGTCTCCTGCAGTGGGAATCTCTAGCACTGGGATGACCGTACACTGATCCAAAACTCCATCAGACGTCATGACCTCAGTGTAGCCTTCCTCACAGCCACAGATCCCGGCCTGCAGAGGGAGACAGAGATCCACTTATGCACACTGATGATCACAGTATATCACTGATGATCACTATATATATACATATATATATATATATATATATATATATATATATATGTACAGTTCCAAACCCTGGTAAACCTTGAAAACAGTTATCGTCCCATGCCTAATGTGTAAGTACATGCATTTACTTATTCATTTGTAATATATATATATATTATCATTGTGACTTTTTCTTCCCAATGTTCGGGTGGGTTTCCTCCGGGTGCTCCGGTTTCGCACACAAGTCCAAAGACTATAGGTAAATTGGGTAAGCTAAACTGTCCGTAGTGTATGTGTGTGAATGGAAGTGTATGGGTGTTTCCCAGTGATGGGTTGCAGCTGGATGGCAAACATATGCTGGATAAGTTGCTGGTTCATTCCGCTGTGGCGACCCCAGATTAATAAAGGGACTAAGCCGAAAAGAAAAGGAATAAAGGAATGAATTCTTATTGTTATTATTATCATTTGTTTTCTATTTTAAAAAAGAAACATAAAACAAAATTAGTAATATATATTAAAAACAGATTTCTGTATTATATTACTCAAATTTTTTATTTGCTATTTATTGGTATTTTTATACATTTATTCATTTTAAAGAGTGTTTGACAGTAACTTAATTGCTTAAAAAAGTAACAAACCTAAAATACTAATAATAAATAAATAAAAATAAACAAAATAAAATAAAATAAAACAAGCTTGTTACTGTTTTACTCTCTTATATGTTTGCTAGTCCGTTATTAATTATTGAAAAAAAAAATCTCTATTTGGTATTGGCTATGGTAAAAGAATTAAAAGCACAGTGTATCCATATTTATGTGTACCCATATCCAAAAGCACGGTGTATCCATATTTATGTGTACCCATATGCAAAAGCACGGTGTATCCATATTTATGTGTACCCATATCCAAAAGCACGGTGTATCCATATTTATAACTGTAATAATATCAGTACTGGCTACTATTAGTGTTATTACTAATTCAATCAGTAATCTTGTTATGTAGGATATCAATAGATTTTTAAAGTAAATCTCAGAATTCCTTCAACTGAAAACATTTGTGAGATAAAAAATAAATAAATCCACAAATAAATCCCATTTACTGTAATGTACAGTAAGTCTCTTGTAGAGGCTCAATCACTTCATACACTCAGAAATAACGGTACAAAATCTGTCACTGGGGTGGTACCTTTTCAAAAGGTACACTTTTATACTGTACAAGTGGACATTAGTACCTTTAGAGTACACTTTTGTACTGTGGGGTACACATTTGTATTTTAATAATATGTACCTTTAAGGACCTGTCAGGAACAAAAAATGTACCTTATGTATGATGAACAGATTTACTTTAAGCATATTATTATATAAAAAATATACATTTGTGTTCTGACAATAAACAAATTTGGAGTGACATGAACAATGCCATTTGTTTCAGCCAGAATAAGGCTGACAGCTAAGTCTGGCTGTGTTTAAAGTCATTAAAAAACAGATATATTTCTATTTTCGGCAACATCACAACCTATAAATGGCTGCTAATTGACTTTGCATTTTGTCTCTTGTTTTCTATCCACCAGTGTCATGTTTTTTTTTTCTCTTCCAGCTTTCTTAGAAGCTGAAAATACTTCAGCAGCATCAAGCTGTGATTTCAAAGATACTTTTCATGTTCTTTGTGCTATATTAGTACTTCCCTTGTTTAGATAAACAACAAGATCAAATCCTGCAGGTTCTCCAAAGCATGTATGTTGACAAGATTCTTCCCAGCATGTGTTGTTGTTTTTTTTCCACAGAAAAGACGTCTAGATCTCTATGAGCATCATTTCTGTGTGGAAATATGTGTGGAGAAAACCCCAAGGTTTCCTATTCCCAATGCAATCTTGAAGGATGATCATAATCCCACACACAAACACAGGCCTTGTTAAATTTGATCAAAGGAAAACAAGAATGCACTGGGGTATTTGCATCTCTGAAGAGACATGCAGCTTTAACAGCTGAAGAATCTGATCTGAATACAGTCAATTTCTACACTGCAGGAGAGACCCTCACAAGCATCATGGGGCTGGGGTGGAGGGGGGATAGAGAACGCAAACGCAGCAGCTCACAATGCATGTTTACATGTGGTGTAGGATTATCTTGAAAATAACAGATATGTATAGGAGAGAGTGGGGTAAGTTGAGCCACTTCCAATTTCCAAGGCAACATTTTTTTTGACCAGTCATATTTTTTTAATAATATTTATATGGTATCATATATAACATGAAGTTATGGACAATTTTTATTGGTGTTGGATGGGTTTTGTTTTGCTAATAATGTTAACTAATGACTTAAATGAGTAAAAATTATTTAACAAATTATTTAAAATAAAATAAAATAAAATAAAGTGACTTATTATTGATATTAATTCTAATAACTGTTAATGCACTAAATATTGATGTTAAGGTATAATTTAATATTTAATACTAGTGTGATTACCTGAAAAAACATAAATAAATAGATAAATACATACATTAAAGAAATCTTATGAATAATAATAATAATAATAATATAAATAATAATAATACAATAATAATAATAATAATAATAATAATAATAATAATCATATTAGAATAATAATAATAATAATAATAATAATAATAATAATAATAATAATAATAATAATAATCATATTACAATAATAATAATAATAATAATAATAATAATAATAATAATAATAATATAAATAATAATAATAATAATCCTACTACAATAATAATAATAATAATAATAATAATAATAATACTAGTATTAATAATAACAACAACAACAACAACAATAATAATACAACAATGGCGACGCAATGGCGCAGCAGGTAGTGCTGTCGCCTCACAGCAAAAAGGTCCCTGGTTCGAGCCTCGGCTGGGTCAGTTGGCATTTCTGTGTGAAGTTTGCATGTTCTCCCTGCGTTTGCGTGGGTTTTCTCCGGGTGCTCCGGTTTCCCCCACAGTCCAAAGACATGTGGTACAAGTAAATTGGGTAGGCTAAATTGTCCGTAGTGTATGAATGTGAATGAGTGTGTTTGGATGTTTCCCAGAGATGGGTTGCAGCTGGAAGCACATCTAAACATATACTGGATGAGTTGGCGGTTCATTCCACTGTGGCGACCCCAGATTAATAAAGGGACTAAGCTGAAAAGAAAATGAATGAATGAATGAACAATAACAACAACAACAACAACAATAATAATAATAATAATAATAATAATAATAATAGTAATAATAATAATAGTAATAATAATAATAATAATAATAATAATAATAATAATAATAATAATAATAACAACAATAATAATTGTAGTAGTAGTAATAATAATAGTAGTAGTAGTAGTAGTAGTAGTAGTAGTAATAATAATAATAGTAGTAGTAGTAGTAGTAGTAATAATAGTAGTAGTAGTAGTAGTAGTAGTAGTAGTAATAATAATAGTAGTAGTAGTAGTAGTAGTAGTAGTAGTAATAATAATAGTAGTAGTAGTAGTAGTAGTAATAATAATAGTAGTAGTAGTAGTAGTAGTAGTAGTAGTAGTAGTAATAATAATAATAATAGTAGTAGTAGTAGTAATAATAGTAGTAGTAGTAGTAGTAGTAGTAGTAGTAGTAGTAATAATAATAGTAGTAGTAGTAGTAGTAGTAGTAGTAGTAGTAGTAGTAGTAGTAATAATAATAATAATAGTAGTAGTAGTAGTAGTAGTAGTAGTAGTAGTAATAATAATAATAATAGTAGTAGTAGTAGTAGTAGTAGTAATAATAATAGTAGTAGTAGTAGTAGTAGTAGTAGTAGTAGTAGTAGTAGTAGTAGTAGTAATAATAATAATAGTAGTAGTAGTAGTAGTAGTAGTAGTAGTAATAATAATAATAATAATAGTAGTAGTAGTAGTAATAATAATAATAATAATAATAATAATAATAATAGTAGTAGTAGTAGTAGTAGTAGTAGTAGTAATAATAGTAGTAGTAGTAGTAGTAGTAGTAGTAGTAGTAGTAGTAGTAATAATAATAATAATAATAATAATAATAATAATAATAATAATAATAATAAAGCAAGAACAAAAGAGCTGGGAAGATTATTATTATTAGAATTATTAAAAAAATAAATATAAATTTGTTCATTTCATTTTAACTTCCTGTTTCAGATTCAACACCACACTCTCCCCAACTGTATATGATCATTTTCACACTGATAATTTATTTAGAAGCACTTACAGTCGAATCAAAAGCATATGCAAGAATAAAAACACTGAACCACTCCAGAACAGCACTGTCATCTAGAATAAGATAAAGCCATGATCTGATAGTGACTGATCTTCCCTGAGGTCTTTCATATGACCTGCACTGATCTCTCCAGCACCAGCAGTCTGACTGCTTCTAATATCATCTGACACTGCTCACACTGCTTCAAAAAGTCCATGCAGAACACTGTTGTACTTATCCGCAAACGACTCAAAAGTACAGTGGCTTCAGTAGCTTACAAAGGCCTACTAATATTGGTACTCTTGGTAAATATGAGCAAAGAAGGTTGTTCTAACCTTTAATCTTTTGCTTAAAATATGAACAAAACAGAAAACAAACAAACAAAAAACTCTACTCTCATTAATAATAAACAACTGTGAACACAGCACAGATTTATCTAAAAACAATAAAATATATCAGACCCCATTTAGTGGTCAGTGCGCCAACATATAATGTAACTTCGCTGTGGGAGTCCCGAGTTCAAGACATCTTCCGATCCATCTCTCTCTCTCTCTCTCCAATTTCATTTCCTGTTATTTCCTTCACTGTCTTATGGTAATAAAGGTAAAAGTTTATAAGATAAATAAAAAACGAAATCCATAAAATGAAACAAAAGGGCTTTATTCTGTGAAAACATCTGCCTGGATGTACTTTATCCCACTTATTACATGGCTACTAGCTACAAAACATGACAAAAAAAAAAAAAACACACCAAATGAAAACAGCTGATGTCGTATACACTAACCTGCACATTATTCAGTCACAAGATGGCGCCAAACAGTCAATAACACAAAGTTGACAAAACGGTTCAGTGAAGCAAACTAATTTACATATTATTTATTCACCAGATAGCGCCAAACAGTCAAAAAGCGTGGCGTGACCAATAAGCAAATACATATGAGTGTGGATGTAAGTATATGGATGTGAATGTTTTCAGTGACAGTCGAAGTTCCCAGGTGAGTCTGTGTTATTGACGGTTGTTATCCAGGGATTACATACTTTAGATCAGTGTTCCTCAACCTCCAGGTTGCAGAACAGTACTGGTCTGTGGATCATTATGAAATCCTTATTTATTTCTGTTTTATTCATTATCTAAGTCTGAATGATCTTTTATTTTATTTTGACCATATTCTCTCGGCTATGTCTCGGTCACTTGAGTGCCAAAATTTAACTGACAAAGCAGCAAATTGAGTAAAAAACAGACGTCTTTGGAAAGTTTCTTAGTGAAGTGGAAAGGCCCAATGAAAGACCCACAAACTGTCAAGGAATAGATCTGCAACCCAGGTGAATGAATGCCGCCCGCGCATTGCGAGTCATGTGACAAGAACTGACCGATATACCCAATATACACTTTTCGGTAGACTAAATATCTCAGACAAACACAGAACAGCCAAACACTGCAGTCCTTTTTAATTTTCTCCATAAATAAAACATGTATGTAATGTAACATAAATGTTATGTAATGTGGATTTATATAGCGCATTTATTGTGTATTATTGTGCAGCATCTACTTGGATGATGCGACGACAGCCACAGGACAACGCCGCCAGTGTGCTCATCACACACCAGCTATTGGTGGAGTGGAGAGACAGTGATAGAGCCAATTCGGTGGATGGGGATGATTGGGAGGCCATGATTGTAAGAGCTGATTGAGGAACTTTGGCCAGGACACCGGGGTTACACCCCTACAGAGTGAAAGCTATGTTTTTTCAGCTTGTTATCCTCTGAGAAAACGGTTGATAGTCGCCCAGCAACCTACAAACCAGTAAACCTGTCAAGTGTTGACCGGTCTGCAGTGACAAAAAAGTTGGGGACCGCTACCTTAGAATGTTGCGATAATGTCGTAATAATAATAATTATTCTATGATTATATGCCACACTAATTCCACCCTTGTGAACTTTTAGGAACTAAATAATTTAAAATAAATCCCCACTTATATTTTCAATGTTTTAGTACACCTGGGTTGACTAAATAAGAACTTGTTTACCAATGACCTCCTTTTTTACAAAGGGTATAAATATGAGCAAACACAAAGACGAAACTCATTCATTACAGTGGTTAAAACCAATAAACAGAGCTGTGCATTGAAGCGAAAGCTTGTAGAACTTTACAAAATGTGAAGTAGCAATAAAAAATAGTAAAAACACAGAGTTAATTCAGAAATTCCAGTCAAATGGAAGGGTTATGAATCAACCTGCAAAAGGATGTGTGAATCTTTCCCAATGCACAGTTGAGATCAACCCAGGCTCATTCTGAAAACATACCGCTATATGCATTTCTGTAGAGGAGCAAATACATCCCAGGAGATACATTTTTTTGCAGTTTTTGTTTTCGTGAATCCACCAGAGGGCGATATATACACATTTTCAGATCTCAAATTTCTCACGCCATTCGTGCCTGTTGTTCTCACACCAGAGGTCGATGTCGACTGACTGACCGATCAACTGACCCACCCTCTTCCTTCCCTAAACCCAACCAATAGTGTTTTTAAAAGCACCGATTGATCTGTTCACCCACTTCCCTAAACCCAACCAACAGTTTTAAACAGCAATCCAGAAAAAGAAAAGCCCTTGTCTGGATTTTACCACATTCTTTTAACATCCCTGTTATTTACTTGTTTATTTTATTTTTTGGCTTCTGTTTTTGTCTGCTTTCTGGAACCGTTTGACGGACTCGAACCCTGTTGTCGCGGTCAACTCCCCTCTGCATCTCAAGTCTGCCGATGTACATGGCGAGCTACTGGACAAACTGGTAACAGTAGGAAAGCTGTCCATATGGAGGTAAGAGGTCAGCTGGTAAGCTCGAAAAGGAACAGCGTCATACCGCCCCGTAGCGTTCATTTTAAAGACAAAGCGCAGCCATACGTACTTCTGGCTACATAATTCATGATCTCCAGAAATGTATATAGGGCTACGTTTTCAGAATGAGCCTATGTTGGTTGAGATGACGATTCAGTGGGCAAAAAAAAAAAATATATCTCAGAATCACAGATGAAGAACTGCAAAAGTTAGTTAAATCTCAAAGTCAGAAAGTCTACAATCTGACATCACCTACAGTACATTATTACAAACCACCTGAAAGGCTTTCAAGGGAGGAACAAACTCTCACCTAGAAGCAAACTTCAGATTTTCTGTTCATGCTCTGAGCAAAAAAAGGTTAAAGAATGAAGACGTATTTTCCCAGCCGTCTTTTCTCATGGGTGCTAAACATTAGTGGAAGGCACTGTATCAAATCATCATATGAGTCTCCTGTTTCAGCCTTTCCCATTATACATTCCAGTACGATCTATTTTCCTCTGAAGGAAGTCTAATCCAGCACTATTGAATATCCATGTGAGCCTCTCGTGTTTACAGTCTGACTGTATCACTCAGCAGGCCAGGCACTCACACACACAAACGCACACACACACTAACCTCAGTGCAGATTGAGCGTGGCTTGTCGCAGGCTGGGTCACAGGATCTGTCTGACACCGGCTCACTCGTTGATGGGCATCCACCTGAAAGGAAAGAGTGCAAAGTTGAATATGAATTGTGTTTTAATGGCACCGACACACACAAACACATGGCCATTTTCAGCTACTGTATTGTCCTGAAGGCAGGAGGCATCAAAAACTCTTTACACTTTAATTTAAGTCACAATTCACACCATTAACTACCTGCTTATTATTCAAATATTAACTATTTATCATTAGCTATAAGGTATGATTTTATGCTAAATTCCTTATCCTATCCAATACCTAAACTTCTTCCTTACCAACGATTAATAAGCAGCTAATTTGAAGTTTATTAAGCTAAAAGCCTTAGTAAGTGTTTTGTTATAGTGTAAATTGTGATTTAAAAGGGTCCTATTATGCAAAAATTACTTTTTTAAGAGAGTTAAAAACACAGTTATGGCAACAGTGTGGGAATCTCACTGTTTAAAGTGTTTCTGTGTGGAGTTTGCATGTTCTCCCCGTGTTGGCGTGGGTTTCCTCTGGGTGCTCTGGTTCCCCTCCCAGTCCAAAGACCTGCTATGAATTGAATAGTGTGTATTGGTGTTTCCCAGTACTGAGTTGTGGCTGGAAGGGCACCCGCTGCATAAAAAATATGCTGGAATAGTTGGTGGTGCATTCTGCTGTGACAACCTCTGATAAATAGAGACTAAACCTAAGGAAAATGAATGAATGAAGTTGCTGTTTAACGTTTTTGACCTCTGATAAGTCTAAAAAACCCAGATCTTACGTTTTATTTACAGTCGAATAAACATATGGAAGCCGGTAGGTTGACCACCTCCTCTACTTTGCATTGAAAAGCAGAGCATTTTCTGTCGCACGTCACATATTGTGAAAATATCCCACATTTCCATCAGTCTTTTGGTTCAATTGTTGTGCTAGGTAAATGTACATGTGTTCTTGGCCTTTATGTGAGCCATTTACTCATTTATAGTGTAGTTTTACTTCACTTATTTGACAGACAGCTGTCTAAAATGTGGAGCAGGTGATTCTCAATATGATGTAGTTTCCCAATGTTTTTGTATTTTTATGACTTAATATCTCAAAAGTTGGACTTTGAAGTATTTTTTGAAGTATTTAGACGGACTATGATGTTTTCATTTTTTACTTTCTACCTCATTGTAATTCATTGTAAATGTCTCATAATTTTCATTTTTATAGTATGACTTAATATGTCTTGTTTATAACTCTATCTAAAATGATTTAGTATTGCATAATAATGACCTTTGATCTAAGAATTATGACATTGTCTAACATAAAAAATAGTTTTCCTTAAAAATAGATTAAATAGAATGAAATAATGCAGGTAAACAATGAAGAATTTTCTTAAATATATTATGCTTTTGTATTTATTTATTTATTGTTATTTTGTTGTATAATAATAATAATAAATATTATTATTATTATTTTGTTGCTTAATTATTATTATTATTATTATTATTATTATTATTATTATTATTATTATTATTATTATTTTGTTGCTTAATTATTATTATTATTATTATTATTATTATTATTATTATTATTTTGTTGCTTAATTATTATTATTATTATTATTATTGTGTTACTTAATTATTGTTGTGATTATTGTTTACTTTTAATATTATTTGTTGCTTTATTATTATTATTATTATTACTTTGTAATTATTGCTAAATAATAATAACAACAATAATTAAGTAACATAATAATAATAATAATAATAATAATAATAATAATAATATCAATAATAATAATGTTACTTAATTATTGTTGTGATTATTGTTTACTTTTATTATTATTTTGTTGCTTTATTGTTATTATTATTATTATTACTTTGTAATTATTACTAAATAATAATAACAACAACAATAACAACAACAACAACAACAACAACAACAATAATAATAATAATAATAATAATAATAATAAAGCAACAAAATAATAGTTATTTAAATATTTAGTATTTATTGATTGATTGATCGATTAAATAAACACAATGTTTTCCTCCACACTTTTCCACAGACCCAGAAGCCCTCCCTCGCTTATTTTCAGTGTGTTTCTTGGGCATGTTTTGAAGTAACACTTCACCATTTTTTTGCTGTTATGAAGTGTTACTCTGCAGCTAATTTCTTACCATTATCCGAACCCATTCTCAGTCACTATTATATTCTGGCCCCCTAGACATTCACGCTTGGGCTATCCCATCAATGCAAGTCTGTCAGATTTTCAGCAGTTTTATTGTCAGCCAACACAATTAAAAATGATCCTCTTCTTGGGCTGCCTGTGAGTACGATCTCAACATCCTTCCTCTCACTTTCAATCTTCCTTTCTACAAATCACAGCCTGTGGGAATCCACTAGATCTATAAAAGTGCTGAAATGGGCAGCCGGCGGCCAGTGCCGGGCTGTTATTTTCTCTAAGCTGGGATGAATCAATACTTTCAATCAACAATGAGAGCAGTGAAATAGAACTGCTCCCAAATGCTGGAAACACACTCCACTGCTGCTGACAGACACAGGGACAATTGTTAATCCTACAACCAATTGTGTCTACACTGTAAAAAATATATATCTGTAAATTAACAGCTTTCTGCAAACTGAAAAAAAAATAATGTCTGCAAAATTGTTACAAACATTTTTATGTGTTGAATTTAAACAAACAAAATAAATTTAGTAATGTTCAACTTAAATTGTTTGTTCAAATTCAGCCCAAATAACTTGTTTACAACCACTTAACTTAAAAAAAATGTCTTCATCTTCAAGGAATCATCTTTGAATGTTTTTTCTGTGCATTTTGTGATTTTTTTTATTTTAAAGTATGCTTTTAAATTGCATTATGGGATCTTGATCTTTTCTTCCAACAACTTTTGATGTTAAAAAGCTGAAAAAAGTGACTTTTATTGACCTTTTATTGACCTTTAATAGTTTGAAGTGATATATTGTCTATATCATGTTGTAAATTACGGTAAAAAAAAAAAAAACTTGTAGAACTCGGTACTTTTTGAGTTTTTTTCTTTTTATAGATTTCATTATAATTATAATTTGTTATATAATACACTGCATCAAACTAATAAAATGTCAATAAAAGTTACTTTTTTAAAATGAAGAGTTAAATTTTCATGATCAAAAGTCAACAGAGCAGTTCCATCATGCTATTAATAACTGTAAATAAATAGAAACACATGCAAATCACAAAATACAAACCTACATTGTACAAAAAAAAAATAAAATAAAATAAAATAAAAATAAATAAATAAATAAATAAATAAATAAATATATATATATATATATATATATATATTAGTTGTTTAGATTGCAACCATGTCGTTTATTTATAAGGATAGTGTCTATTTTAAATATTCATAATTTGGATACAGTGTGTTGACGGCCATTAGTCCGTCATTGAACAGAGGAAAGACGATTGACGTTGTCCATCCACAAGATGATGACAGAGACCGCATAATAAGCCCTTAGAGGAGAAAAACAGCGTAATTTCTAACAACAGCTGATCAAATCATTATTAAACTAGTAAGTGAGTTTCTAAGTTGATCTCTCTCTTTTGTATGTTGTAATGCTGTATTACTACCATAGTAATTGTAGTGTGTTGAGTGTGAGATGGGACTCATCTTAAAGTCTTAAAACCCTAATGAGTCTCCTGTTTTCGTTACTGCAGACTGGTTCAGTAAACAGAAAAAAAGAAATGCTTTGACTTTTTGGGGTTAATTAATATGATCTCCTGATTGCAACAGAGAAATACTGGGAAATCTCTGTAGACTGATGGCATTTCATGCCGTTGAGCCTTATAATCTTAAAATCACCTGTTTTGTCATCACTTTAGACATTACGCTAGAGAATCATTTAAATAATAGCTCTAAAGTGACGTCGGTAAATCAGTAATGGTTCCTGCTGTTCTGATGTCAGCTGCAGATCTGAATGAATGGCGGAAGAAAGTAGTTCCTCTTAATAAAGGATTTTAAGACTCTTCGGGTTTAATTTTCTTTTTTTATATACACGATTATGCCATCAAACTGTTGTATAAACGCAATATCACACGAGTAGCGGTGCGATGTGGCTGTATATCGGCACTGGTAGGACACTAAGGCACTCGGCACGCCTCCCACCAGTGCTGATGTACAGCCACATCGCACTGCTACTGGTGTGATATTGCTCATATATATTCATTACTGTGCATAATATTGTTTATTTTCATTAAACAATACTAATGTTGTTTCTAACTACTAAAATATCAATAAAAGTCACTTTTTAACTGAAAAGTTGAATTTCCATTATTGATATACATGATCAAAATTCGACAGAGCAGATGTTCCATAATTAAATTCATAACCGTAAATAAATAAAAAACACATGTGAATAACAAAATACTAAGATTGTTTTAAAAAAAAGGCATTGGCGTTTTAAAATATCTTGCCCTTCCTAATAGGTGCGCTATATACAGTAAGCATCTGCAAAAACCTGTTTATACCAATTAGGAGCTTGTATGAATATTCATATTACTGCATATACCTTAAAATAACCCATGAATATGCATAAACAGGGACCTGATTGCAGTAGAGAGACTGGTTACAGCCGTGGTATTTCTCTTGCCCAGTTCTGCCAATCAAAATTGACCAGATTCATGTGTGCCATCTGGAAGCAGGTCAGTTTGCACGGCCCGGCACGGAGGACAAATAAACAGGTGAAAATCACAGGAACTGATTCCAAGCCACAGTTTGGCATAAATACAGAATACAAAGCGCTGCAGAAAATTACACCTCAAATTTAGATGAATTTTCTTTACAGCCTTGAGAGCGCTTGAAAATTTTCTCTGAATTTACTAGTTACAGGTTTGATAAAATGTTAATATTGGTTCATTTTATAAAGATTTGATAACATTTGTTCCAAATTTCTAATAATGATACTGTCATTTAGAGTTTTATTTTTTCGCAGAAAATGGTCAAGTTAGTGAATATTTTTATTAGTCTGTCAAAGTCTACAAATCAGACTTATTACACCGAATATTCATAAACTTAATTTATGGAACACAAGTGAAGAGCATTGGTTGTATGCAAATGTGCAATTTCAGAGTTTCTTTTTCCTTTTGAACACTTTTATGAACATTTAAAAAAAAAAAAATAATAATAATAATAATAAAAAAAGCAATGGCTAGATGAATAAGTATGATAGCTACTTAATTCTTGGTTATTGTGATTTTAGTTGTGCTGAATTGTCTATGGGTCACTGAGTCCAATTTACAGTAGGTGATGACAATCTCGCTGTCTATGCTCTGCCTAGGGTCCTACACTGTTTCAGCCTCGTTGCAAACTCAGCACCATGGGAGGTAGTGCATTCTCTTTCCATGCACCCAAATTTTTAAATGCTTTTCCCACAAACATCAGGAATGCTGGTTCCTTGGACTGCTTCATGAAGCTACTTAAAACTCATCTTTTTAGGACTGTTTTTAATTTGTGATATCCCTTTTATTCTTACTGTGTTTTTTTTACTGTATTTTTAATTGTTTTACTGTGCTTTGTTGATTTTTACTTTCTTGTAAGCGCTTTGGGTCTTAGAAAAGCGCGTTAGAAATAAAATCTATTATTATTATTATTATTATTATTATTATTATTATTATTAATGCAAAAGTGAGGGCTAAATCTGACCATAAAATGATTTCTTAAATAACCACTCCAAGAGGTGTTAAAACATCCAAATAATTCATTTGTGGCTTCCAGTGATTATAAAACCTATGAGATGAGCCTCTGAGCGAGAACTTAATCTTCTCCAATTTTAGAAGACCAAACATATTATGTTACTAGACTTTGATTGAGGGTGATTGGTGGGATTTCCACATTAAGAGATCTCTCTTATGAGCAACAAGGGAGAAGAAGGCGATGACAGTATTTTGAATGATTGTGTCGTGAAAATCAACTTGGGGTTTACCAAAAATAGTGATATGAGGGTTTGGGTTTAGATTAACGCCTAATATGTCTGAGATTGCTTTCTGAATATTGATTTTGAAGTTAAAACATTGATGTTGTTGTCTAAAAAAGAAACATAAACATGCCACCTTTTTGATATTTTATGCAAACAAGCTCTAAATCTCAACATTTCTATTTTAAATTTAGAAGAAATGTAATAATCAGTAGTTTACATAATAAAATAACTCTTACATTTAACTACATTTATTCCAAACACATACAAATAAACAACTGAAAAATCATAGGGATTCATTCCAACCCACAATAAACTATAGCATGCAAATAATAATAAATAAATATTTAAATGTATTTATGATTATATAAGTACAGTTAGAATGACTTTTCCATATTATTCTATGCCAGCACCAAAAAAACCCCAAAAAACACACACAGAGAGACGTAGAAACACACACATAGACACATTAATATGGGAGGACAGCTGGCATGATGGTGAATGGGATTATACATGTGGGTGTCACATCGTCATGGATTAAAAGCTTATTTCCATGAGGTATATACAGATGTATAAGAGCAGACGTCGCACACTTCAGCCTTCCTGACAGCACAGGACATCAAAGTTTATCTCAAACCCAGTCTGTCACCCAACACTCTCCGAGGAGACACTATTGACATTTCTGTCATTACGATATTTTTTTTCTCTGAATATCGAAAGCAGACACACTGTGGTTTATCTCTGCTCATAATTTGTAATTTTGTAATCTTTATTTTCTCGATTTTTATTTTTCACCGGGATATATACAGTTGAAGTCAGAATTATTAGCCCCCCCCTGTTTATTTTTCCCCTCAATTTCTGTTTACCGGAGAGAAGATTTTTTTCAACACATTTCTAAACATAATAGTTTTAATAACTCATTTCTAATAACTAATTTATTTTATCTTTGCCATGATGACAGTAAACAATATTTGACTAGATATTTTTCAAGACACTTCTATACAGCTTAAAGTGACATTTAAAGGCTTAACTAGGTTAATTAGGTTAACTAGGCAGGTTAGGATAATTAGGCAAGTTAATGTATAACGATGGTTTGTTCTGTAGACAGTCAAAAAAATTAGCTTAAAGGGGCTAATAATTTTGACCTTAAAATGGTTCATAAAAAAATTATAACTGCTTTTATTCAAGCCGAAATAAAACAAATAAGACTTTCTCCAAAAGAAAAAATATTATCAGACATACTGTGAAAATTTCATTGCTCTGTTAAACATCATTTGGGAAAAATTTAAAAAATAAAAAAAAATAAAAAATCAAAGGGGGGCTAATAATTCTGACTTCAACTGTACATTTGTACATTTACAGGTAGGGAATTACGAGACTACTATTCTTAGTTTTTCTGGATTTATTAGGTTTGGGCTTAAGTAGAATCTTTATATTTGATTTAGTCTGATAACATTTCTTCCAATTTTTAAAAATAAAAACAGTGTAATTTAGAGGTTTTTTCAAGAAAATGTCAATTGTTTTTATTAGTCAGAGTTACTGTATTCCACCAGTGATTTGTGAACTCTTTTGAAGCACTTGCATTGTGTTGTTTAAAAAAAAGAATATAAACATGTCACCTTTTGTGTTATTTTATTTAACAAAAAAAAAAAACTTTTGAAGAAAGAAAAGAGTAAAGCTAAAATAAAACACTGTGTGTGTACTTGCTTATTGTTGTGATCGCCAGCAGTGTTGCCAGCAGACGAAAGGTCAGGTTAGGTGGCAAAGAATCAAAACACGTGAAAAAAAAAACAAAAAAAACAAGGAAAACACTTTGTAATGTTTGTGAGAGAAACAAGACTCAGCCCTGTGAATGTGAAAAGTATAAATATATAGTCTCTGTAATCGGTGAGATGAGCTACAGCTGTGTGTGTGTCAATGTCCAGATTATTGTCAGCTGCTGCAGTTGATGGGTGCAAAGCGTTCTGGGAGTTGTAGTTTGAAAACACTGTTGGCGATCGCAACACTTATGTGCTTTTACGAGGACATTGGACTTATATATTTGATGCATTAGGTTTAAGGGTATGGTAAGGCCATATAATAAGTAGTTTTTACAATACAATATACATTACGCTTATAGTATTGAGCGTCCTCGTAAACTATATACTCAAGCATTTGTGTGTGTATTAATGTATTTAAAAAATTAAATAAAGAAAGTATTAACAAACACCAACCTGTGACGTTTAATCCATCCGAGCGCTGGCACCAAACTTGTCGAGACGAGCCCCTCCATGCGCCGGTCATCCATTTGTAATCATAACACTGACCCTCTTAAAACAAACAAACACACATATTAACAGTGGCACATTAAGACACATACCATGTAATTAAATTAAAACTTAAACATAATGTAGGTTTATTAGAGGCATCAGAAACGCTGTCAGCGCCGAGCACGCAGTATTCTTAAGGATTCCTTTCACCCTGCTCACAGACTGTTTTCTCTCTTGCCTTCCGGCAGGCTCTTCAGTCTCCCCCAAACAAAAACCAGCAGACTGAGGAACAGCTTTTCCCCAGAGCTGTCTCCCTTTTGAACTCTGCCCCTCACTGACCCTTTTGCCACCCTAATACACCCCCCACTCTCCTCTAACTTATACTCCTCACAATCACTGCACTGTTTAACATTTGCAGATTTAAAAATTGCACATATTCATTGTACTGATTCATTTATTTGAACTGTACATACTCACTGCACATGGACATTTCTAATTATGTACACACCCACAGTACATATACATTTGTAATTATGATTATCTATCCGCACACTTCAGATTATTAATAGCAACCTGTACATGTATTCATTTATTGCAAATCTCTAATCATAGCTAATACAACCTGTATATAATGTTCATAGTACATCCATCAGTAAATATCACCATAGTTTTTCTATAACTGCACTTTATAACTTATACCTGTATCCTGCACTTGCTGCTATTGCACTGCTGGTTAGACCTAAACTGCATTTCGCTGCCTTACTTGTACATGTGTAATGGCAATAAAGTTGAATCTAATCTAATCTAATCTAATCTAATCTAATCTAATCTAATCTAATATAATATAATACAATACAGACAAACAACTAATTTCACTTCCAGAAAATTTCACAAATAACTCAAGAATTAGCAACACATTGGATTAAACATGAAATTAGTTACCTTCTGTATAACCTTTGTTTTAAATACCACTTAGATTATTGACTTTATTTAATATTAAAAAAAGTAACATTACATTTAACAATGTAATTATGATTTAAATTCAAGTTAACAAAAAACATAAAAAATTAAAGCCCCTTTGAGTATTTGACCCATATACAGTATTTGTTTTGCTGCATAACTGTATTGTTTTCATCCCAGAATGCCGTGCTTTTGACTCACCTGTACAGGGTCTGGCCTCCCATTCTTGTTCTGGACACTGAAGAAGGTTTTCAGGTTCCTGAGCGAGAACAGCGCGAGAACGAACCTGCACTGACCCGAAGCCCAGATCATCCCCGCCGATACAGCTGAGCTGACAGGGGCTCCACATCGTCCAGTCTGTCAAGTAACACTCACCTGTCCAACACAACAACAACTGTTAGAAAAGTAATCTGTGGTTTATATTTACTGCACTAATGTCATGGATGGATTTAAGCAGGATATTCTGTCTCATTTCACAACAAACTATATATTTATATACCATCTGCTTGAATAGAAGTCAAATTTTACAATCTGACATGTGCTGAGGCATTTGTGCAGGAATTAGGATGGGTTTCAAATGCTACTTTGTACTTATCCATGCTGATTATTAAAGATTGACTTGAATTTGAATTACATTCAAAATTTGCTTGAACTGAACCATTTTATAATTGCCATAATGAGTGAATGTTTGTGTGTAAATAAAATAAAATAAAAAATAGCTTTTAGCATTTAAAATTTTTGTTCACTCACTAAAACTTTGTTATTTTTCAATCTTCGTTCGTTCGTTCATTCATTCATTCAATCATTCATTCATTTATCCATCCATCCATCAATCCATCCATTCATCCATCCATCCATGAGGATTATTTAATTCTGCTTAAGCTTGACGGTATTAATAAATGCTGTTTTATTAATAAATGCTGTCTTAATGCAACTCATTTTTCAGATTGCGAGTATGGTTATGTTTTATTGTTTTTCTTTGTTCGAATTAAATAGCGATTCATATTATGTATTAGATAATTAAGCAATATCAGCACTCTTACAGCATCTTCACCCTTGTGTATTACTCCACCTACACTAGGACTAAATGGCTAAACAACTCACTACAGTTTGACAAATATTGCAGCTGTTGGACAACATAATGTACTTTTGAGACTTTTTTAGGTGAGAATGTAGTTGTTTAGATTGCAACAATGCACTTTATTTATAAGGAGAGTGCCTATTTTAAATATTCATCATTTCAGAGAGTTAGCGTGTTGGCGGTTTATCAGCCTGTCACACTGAGCAGAGCAAAGACAGTTCAGATCCTGCCACAAGATGGCAACAGATACCACATAATAAGTGTTTAGGGGGGGAAAAACTCAATTTCAAACTACAGCTGAACAAAACATTATAAAACAGGTAAGTGATATTCTAAAGCAGGTCGCACACCGGAAGCGTCGCTCGGTGCGGACATTCGCATGATATTTAACATGAAACTAATCAGATGGCGCTCTGTGGCTCGGCAGAGAAATGAACAGTGTCCTGAGTCGTGGCTGGGCGCCACGGACAGCCGCCGACTTGCAGCACCGGTGTGTGTACCCTGATAGAAACCTGTTTAGAATTCTGAAATGTATGGCGCTGAGTGAAGCTACATGGGGCGCCGCCGAGTGCCGCTTCTGGTGTGCGACCTGCTTAAGTCGATCTCTCTCTTTTGTGTGTTGTAGTGCTGTATTTATACCATAGTAATCTGGTAGTGTTTGCTTTGCTTTGGCTTTTTGAAGGTTAATTATGGTGATATCCCGATTGCAACAGAAAAAACACCACCGCGTCGCCCATAAATGGACTCAACGAGGGGCTAAAAACCTGCTGATTTCTGCATGTGCAGATTTAGTTTGGGTCTACATATAACCTTTTTTGCTATTTAAAAATGTAAATGTTTATAAAATTTGAAAAGTACATTTTAATGTGTGTGACGTGATGAAATAAAAAAGATTTTTACTAAAAAGGGATTCAATTGGCACTATAAGTATTACAGTGTTACTGAAGGCATAATCAGTTTCACCAAAACATTTAATAAACCAATAAACTTGGCAAATGATACACATTTCAACTCTGTAGAGATTTTCGAGACGTCCTCGGACACAGGTTCTCTCATTATTCATTAAAAGATTAAATCCAAAAACCCTGAAGAATGAAAAATAAAGTTAGAGCACTTTCAACCTGCGGGGTCCAAAACGGACAAATCCTGCTTGCAGCCTTTCTTTTTTCTTTGCCAAAGATATTAATAATGCCCGAACTCCGCATTGTGTGTGTGTGGGATCTCAGGGTGTTTTTGCAGCAGAAGTAGGTCAGTCTGTCCCGTTGTAAAAGGAGTGCTGATTTGTGAATATTTTCCCTGCGTATTAATTATTCATAACATTGTCCTTCCACAAAGCCCTAATCCTGTGATGATGATTATGAGAGGGAAGCCAGCGGCAGATGTAACACCTGAGTTCACACACAGAGTACAGTCTGATATATGTGTGTGTGTGAATAGATGATGAAGTTACACAACACTGGAATGAATATTCATAAGTGAAGCGAAGCATCATCATTGTTTGAGATACGTTTGTGTGAGAAACAGGAAGAGCAGCAGGAAGAGGCAGCGGTGGTTCACAGCTGGAGGTTTATAGATCCAGGCGAGATGGGATGTGTGTTTTAAAGAGCCAAAACAATGAAGAGTGATGGGGTCAGAGGTCAGAAGGACTGTACTGTGTTGCAGCTGAAAGGCATCCGCTGTGTAAAACATATGCTGGATAAGTTGGCGGTTCATTCCGCTGTGGCGACCCCTGACGAACAAAGGAACTAAGCCGAAGGAATGAATGAATGAATAAATAAGAATGAAAAAGAAATAAAGTGTTTTTGTGTCTTAAAACACTCACAAACCTCTGTTGCCTTGTTTTTAATTAAAAATGGGCCTATATTTATTGTGAATGCTAAAGAAACTTAAAATCACAACTGCACAAACATAACACGAATCTGCACTGACATGCGCTGATGTGTCTTCACTGTTACTGTCCTTTTCTACAAACCTCTGTCACACAAGACCTGAAATTATACGTCACTCAAACCAAGGCACTTGATGAAATGAAACGTTCTCCAACAAAAGCATTGTTTCCATCTATTTGCAGTAAATGTACAGCTTAAAAATGGATGACAAGCCATGAAGTTCAATTCTCCATTTGTATGAGGTAATATAGCAAAGTATACGAGACTGCTGAATTATAGCTGTGTGATCCCAGTGAATATTTCACACAGTGTCTCGTAAAAGCTGTCCTGTAAATGTGACAAAGTAGCTCTGTCTGATTTAAAAATGAACTGTTAGACAGAGAAGCGCAAGACTTTAATGTGCTCCTGTAGACAAGCAGTTTTCAAACTTTAATGCTCAGACAAATATTGTAATTATGATGGTTTTTATGAAGCAAAACAATAAAGAAATCTGATACATAAATATGATACAATTATATTCAAAATTCTGGGTCAAAACTTTAATATATATTTTTAAAAATTTGTGAACACTTTTTTTAAGGGATAGTTTCACCAACCTCATTCATTCATTTTCTTTTCGGCTAAGTCCCTTTATTAATCTGGGGTCACCACAGTGGAATGAACCACCAACTTATCCAGCATATATTTTACACAGTGGATGCCCTTCCAGCTGCAACCCATCAATGGGAAACATTCATACACACTCATTCACACACATACACTACGGACAATTTAGCATACCCAATTCACCTGTGCTGCATGTCTTTGGACTTGTGGGGGAAACCCACGCGAACGCAGGGAGAACATGCAAACTCCACACAGAAACACCACCTAACTAAACTGAGGCTTGAACCAGCGACATTCTTGCTGTGAGGAGAATGTGCCACCCACTGCACCACCGTGCAGCCCAGTTTCACCAACCTTTTACTTGTAAAAAAACCTTTTTTTATTTTTTTATTTTGTTCTGTTAAACACAAAAAATATTTTGAAGAATGCTGGAAACTGGTAACTATAGACTTCCGCAGTAGGACAAAAAATACTATAGAAGTCAATGATTACCAATTTCCAACATTCTTCAAAATATGTTATTTTGTGTTCAGCAGATTGTTGGAAACCGGTAACCATGGACTTCCATAGTAGGACAAAAATACTACAGAAGTCTATGGTTACCAATTTACAACTTAAAAAAAATATTTTCCTTTGGTTTCAGCAGATTGTTGGAAAGCCATTGGCTTCCATAGTAGGACAAAAAAATACTATGGAAGACAATGGTTACCGATTTCCAACATTCTTTAAAATATGTTCCTTTATGTTCAGCAGAATATTGGG
>NC_079453.1:39230784-39295784 GCF_903798145.1 Danio aesculapii | reverse complement strand
TTTAAGAAATAATATGTCAAAAAGAAGTGAGTTTTCCCTTAAAACAAGCAAAATACTGCTAATGGGGTAAGCAAAATAATCTTATTTTAAAGCAAAAACGATAGTATTTTTCTTCCCCACTGGCAGATTATTTAGCGTGTTTAAAGAAAAAACTCACTTATTTTTGACATATTATTTAAAAAAAAGACAATCTTATTTATAAAAAAAAGAAAATGCTTCTTAATCTTTAGATATTTAGGCTAGAAATAGGGCAAAAATTTGATGTAAGAAATGCATTTTTGCAGTGTATTTGTGACATAAGCAGAGGCATTTTTGTGTGTGTGTGAGTGTGTTAGTTATAACAAGAATTTGTGGAAAAAAAGAAGTGTTATTTTTGTAAAAAGAAAAGAAAACAAAAACAAACAACAACAAAAATAATACTCTGTATTAGCGGCAGATGACATAACAGAAATGTGTTAAATTCCAATTGTCTGGAGGATGTTGAAATTTAGGGTAAGATTTCATTTTATTTGATCAAAAATACAGTAAAAACAACCATTTTATGACAATATTAATTTAAAGTGACAGTTTTTTAATGCTTATACTTGATAATGTTCGTGCCTTGCATTAAAAAGTCAAAAAATGCTACTTTTCTAGTCTTGATTATTTATGGGACAACAATAGCATGTATCACTTTGATATCAACATCAAATTAAATTTACAAAAGATATTTTAGATTATAAGTTATCCAGGACACTCTTGAAATGGAGGTTAAAATCTCAAGAGGTTTTCTTCTAAATCTATTATCTATAATCTATTATAAAAATCTATTAAAATAACATATATACACACAGCTTGCATACTGAATGCAGGTCAAGTGTTTGCTGCTTTAATGTTTCAAACTACTTTTGAGGAAAAACAATGTCCAAATATTGTTAAAATACTATCCCATTGTAACAATCATTCATTCATCCATTTTTCTTCGGCTTAGTCTCTGATTTATCAGAGGTGGCCACAGTGGAATGAACCGCCAACTATTCCAGCATATGTTTATGCTGCAGATGCCCTTCCAGCAGCAACCCAGTACTGGGAAACACCCAGACACTCTCACATTCACACACACTCTCATACACTATGGCCAGTTTTGCTTAGTCAATTAACTTGAAGTACAGCAGTACAGTATCTTTGGACTGTGGAGGAAACCGGATCACCCTGAGGAAACCCACCCAAACAGTGGGAGAACATGCAAACTCCGTAATTCACAATAACCAATAAACTTATATCAAAATTCTAATATTTATTTCAGCTAATTAGGAAAGCTAAGCAAACTCACCTCAGATTTGCACGGGGACCAGATGCTGTACCTCCAGCTAAAGCAAGGTTTGACAGGACAGGGTTTCCACTGCTCAAGCTGAGAGGAACATGGCCGTCCGTCTCCCTGAGATGCCTGGATCACAGTCCTCCTTCTCCACAGCTTCCCTACAAGACAGATTGAGGACATATGTTTTACTGTCGTATTGTTAAATGGGTCCTATTATGCTGTACACACTTTCAACTCTATTTAGTTGCTCCCTCAAATGCCTTGATTGTTCAGTAGACTTATGTTTCCATCCAGAAACATATACATGGTAATATCTTAAATACAAATAATTCACATCCAAGGGGACACAGCCAGGTTAAGTTGGTTGTGTTTTGTCTTCATGATATGCAGCTTCACAGATCTGATAGATGAATACACATGTGATTACCATACTTTTTACATACAGTACACAGACATAACCAACATTATGTAAACGTATGTGTTTTTGACATGAAAAAGAACTTATGGTACAGCAGTCAGCTTTCTGTGCATGTGTATGCTCCACATCTGTGCACTTAAAGGGATAGTTCACCACAAAATGAAAATTATGGAAGGATTTTAGCATTTATCCATCCTCCACTTGTTCCAAACTGTTTGAGTTTCTTTCTTCTGTTAAACACAAAGGAAGATATGGAGAATTTCACTGACTGTGACTTCTATATTAGGTATAAAAAATAATATAAATAATATGGATGTCAGTGGCAGTTTTTTCCCAACATTCTTCAGAATATCTTGTTTTGTGTTAAACAGAAGAGAGAAATTCGCAAGAATTTCTGAATACATTTTCTGTTACTTTACAGACTTGCTTCTCTATACATTATTTCTTATACATTATATTATTTTAAACTACTAAAACGTCAATAAAAGTCCCTTTGTTAAACTGTAGAGT
Organism: Danio aesculapii; assembly: GCF_903798145.1. Classification (NCBI taxonomy): domain Eukaryota; kingdom Metazoa; phylum Chordata; class Actinopteri; order Cypriniformes; family Danionidae; genus Danio; species Danio aesculapii. Next base: position 39,293,556 of record NC_079453.1, on the reverse strand, counting down.
TGAAATTCACAAGAGTTTAGAGACACTTAAGTGTGAATGAATGACGAGGACACTTTATTTTTGGGTGAACTATCCCTTTAAGATGAGAGTTTAAACTGACCTGACTTTCAAACGCATGCAGATGTGTTTATAACACGTTTGCTAGTGTAGACATTTCTGAGGTTGCTGACAAGATTCCAGCAACAAGTAATTTTGTTATTGTACCAGAACGGTGCTGGACAACGGAGGTGAGGATCCAATGGCAGAGTCTTTATTACACAAAGAATGATCAGGCAGGCAAGAGTTGATCACACGAGCAAACAGAATCAAAAAGGACAATCCAAAAGAGTAGTCAAAACTAGGGATGGCTAATGTGAAACAGACGTTTCGACACAGTATCGAGATCCCGTAGCACGAGTGTTTCAAAACACTGCACTGAAGCATGATCCAAAACATCCAGGTCCCACGACTATGGTGATTTGAAACACAGATCATGTGACGGCCACGTGACTACAACGATTCAAAGTATTGGTCATTTCAGAAGCGTTTCCAGACCTGGCGAATCTGTGTTTAATTGAAACAGTCAGGATAAACCCAAACCTCTCATGTAGCCTAGTGGACTGTGCGTGAACACAGAGTAACTGTGCTGCAAATTACCTGAGTTTGAATCCTGATTTGTACAAATAATCTGAAATTAGGACTTATAAAAATTATAATAAAAATTATAATAATACTTATTTATGACCAAAACAAGACATATTTGTTCACAAAGTGTTTTTGGGGATGTTAGACCAATGATAAAACACTTTACAAGACCAGAGCATTTGAAAACTAACACCTATAGCTGCATTACCCTGGCATCAAACCCATTATCTTGGCATGCTGGTCAGGAACTCTCACCGCTTCACTAAATTACTTGAAATCTCAACTCTACAATGTGGGGTTTGATACCTCAATTTGCTTTACTGGTTCTTTGCTAAAGCCGTTCCAGAGCAATACATGAAAAATTACCACTAGGTGTCGCGGTAGAGACAGGTTTCGAAACATTTTGAAGCTTCGACACATTTGCTTCAACTGTTTCAGTGTTTTATGAAGCCTCACTTTGCCCACCACTAGTCAAAACCAAGAGATTGGTTCAGGCGGCTAACATAACAAAAATCAATAAACAAAGCAAAGAATTAAACCACGGCAAGGCAAGGAGAAACGCTTCATGGAGTTACAGGGTAACAACAAGACACCGCAAAGTCTGTGTGTTTGTGTGCTGTATATATAATGGTCTATGTAATAAGTCTTTGAACAGCTCCCAGCTGTGAGTGTAATTAAAGGAGAACTGTAAAAGGAGTGTGTGTGTGTGGTGCAATTTGTAGTTCTTCTAGTAACAAGATTGTAGTTTGAGTGAAAGTGGATGTTCTCCAGCAATCTATGAGGGTTAGATCACTGGTGATTGTGACAGTTGTCTGCACCAAAGGCGATGCAACATAACAGAAATATCTAAATACAAGCCATTCATTAAAATATCAGACACTTCACCCAGAATGATATGGTAAGGGTTATAATATAATTACTACATATTTAACCTACTTAACATTACTATAAGTAGGCTGAGTGACTGATGTTGTTGTCCTGCACTGATTAACAGTTCTGACTTGCAAGCTATTTTTTTTTTAAGATCTGAGGTGAATTATCTTCTGCTGCTTTCACTAGTATGGCAAAAAAATGTCACATATAATGGAGTTAAACTCACATTGGTGGCATTTAACACTGAAAAAAAGCATATAATCTGTACCTGAGGTGGTAATTGCCATAGTAGTTTATGTTGTTGTTTTGCCGTGGTGTTGTGGAAATAGAAACTCTTTCTAAAATATAAATTTGCACGTCGCCGCTGGAGATATTTAGGACAAAAAGTTGTTTTACCATGAAAAAGATACCTTTTATGACATGTCGTATGTGATTAGGACATAGTGTGAGGCTCAAGCTGTAAAGACTCCTCCCTCTTCTGTAAAGAGGCGGGGATTAATACTCAGAGACACGCAAGACCTCTATTGAATTTTATAAAAAAGGCATAATGGGACCCTTAGTCATTCATTCATTAATTTTCCTTTAGTTTAAACTTTATTCATCAGGGCTCACCACAGCGGATGCCCTTTCAGCTGCAACCCAGTACAGGGAAACCCTCATACACTCTCGCATTCACACACACACTACAGCCAATTTACTTTATTCAATTCACCTATAGTGCATGTCTTTGGACTGAGGGGAAAACCGGATTACCTGGAGGAAACCCACACCAACACGAGGAGAACATGCAAACTCCACACAGAAATGCCAACTGGGACTCGAACCTTGCTGTGAGGCAACAGTGCTGACCACTGAGCCACCGTGCCACCTCAAATGCTTAGTGTTTCAGACATTTTGTGGTTATTCAAACAACACCCTATTTTCCTCAAGCTCTATAAAGGTAATGTTCATCTTATGCAGTAACCTCAAGCAAAGTATACTTCCGCAAATGAAATAAAGGCTTTTACTGTAAGTGAATCATCATGTTATACACACTAATCTCAGGTAACTCAATCCCTCTCCAAAGGAAAGCAAGAAACGAAATGTGACCTGAAAGTCTCTATTTTTGTGTAGTAATGCTCTTCCTCTCTGAATAACTTAATCTGGTAGGCATTTTTCAAGCCTAATTCCAGGCCCTGAAACCACTCTGAATATTAATCTCTCCCCCTCCTGATTTCCTTAAATCGATTCTGAAGGGCTGAGGGCTGAGATGGAGAGAAATGGAGTGTAGACTCTCTCAGGCTGAATGGATCTTGCTGTTTAAAAGTGGCGCTCAGGGGACGCCGGCAATCAAACTCCACACCCTACACTCACAAGAGCCATTATTTTGCATGGCAGGTGGGAACACAAATATCTAAATAACTAAAACTTAGTGCAACATCATAGAGTGCATTACTAAAATTACGAGATGATCCTTGTACGCACTTAGAGGTACTGATGTAGTTTCTTTCTTTAAAAAAACATACACTGGAAGCAAATGCTGTTTAGATTGCTGCTAGTTTAAGCTGGTTTTTGCTAGTCTTTAAAGCGAGAACCAGTTTCCATGTGCTAAAACCAACCTAAACAGCATATGCTGTTTATATTTTCAGAAGGGATGTAAGAAAACGTTCTGAAAACGTTCCGCTATTTCTGGAGAGCGCCAAATATGTCCCAGGACCTAAGTTTTTTTGCAGTTTTTGTTTTTGCGAATCCACCAGAGGCCGCTGGGTACGCTTTTTCAGATCTCAAATTTCTCTAGCTAGTTCCATTCGGTCCTGCTGTTCTTGCGTAAATCCACCAGAGGCCGCTATTGACAGACTGACTGACTGACTGACTGACTGACTGATCGACTGACCTACCCTCATCCTTTCCTACCCTCAACTTTCCCTACCCTCATCCTTCCCTACCCTCATCCAATGTTTTCAAAAGCACCGTTTGACTCACTTCCCTAAACCCAACCGACAGTTTTAAAAAGCAATCCAAAAAAAAAAAACTTCCTGCCCGATTTTTACCATGTTTTCAGATTTTACCACATTCTCACCCTGTTATTTACACGTTTATTCGATTCTTCGGCTTCGTTTTTTGTTTTACCCGCTTTCTGGAACCGTTCTTCGCCAGACTCGACCCCGTCATTGTGGTCAACTCCTCTCTGTGTCTCAAGTCTAAAAAGACAGACTTGTGAGTTCTGGATAGGGAAAAAATGCACTAATGCACTCTACTTTCTCTTATGATCAATAGACAGTTACAGCTCATCCAGAACACTGCTGCCAGGATTCTGACCAGAACCAGAAAATCAAAGCACATCACACCTGTCCTTGGGCCTTTACACTGGCTCCCAGTTACATTTAGAATAGATTTTAAAGTATTACCACTAGTCTATAAATCACTAAATGGCCTAGGACCTCAATACATTACAGATATGCTCACTAAACACAAACCAAACAGATGACTAAATTAGAAACTTCAAGAGTCAAGAGTCAAAGCAGGGTGAATCCGCCTTCAGCTACTGCGCCCCCCACTGCTGGAATCAGCTAATCAGTAATGATTAGATGTGCTCCTCCAATATTAGGCACATTCAAATCAAGACTGAAAACACTTCTGTTTAGCTGTGCCTTTACTGAATAAGCACTGTGCTAGAGATCACACTATTATGTCTTTCTTTTTTTTCCATTCATTTATAACCTGTTTAACACATTTTAATTTCATTTTATCTGTTTTAATCATTTAAATCATTTTTATTTTCTTGTTTCTTTTATTCTTGTTTATGTAAAGCACTTTGAATTACTATTGTGTGTGAAATATGCTATATAAATAAACTTGCCCTGCCTAGAATACATCCTAGATGAAAAAAACTGCAAAAAGCTGTAAAAGATTATATGTTCTAAATAATTTTTTTATTTTTAATAAAATTTTCTAGACTATTTTTGAGTCTCACATGCTGTTTTAAACCAATTAAACAAGTAATGTCAAGTTATGTAAGTTAAATTGATTTGTAGGTTAATTTAATTCAGCTTTGATTTTAAAAAATTCATCTTCAGTCTTTTCTTTTACAGTGAAGTGTTGAACTGGATGTCATGTGATTTGTGGTATGATTTTAAAGACTTTAGGACTAAAATATTCTACAAAAGTTTTATTTTCAAAAGGTCACTGAGTCTAGCTGTACTTAGAAAGGACTGTGTCCAATACTTACTTCTTTGCAGTCAGTTTTATCTCAGAAAATAGTGGATGTACACAACCTTGAAGGGTACAGCTGGGCACTTCATAATGTTAAGCATGATCATAGCCCAGTCCCGACTGACACACTGCCCTCAAGCTAGCTGTACCAGATGCAATTCATCTTGGCCACAGCCTGGCGTGATGGAGCTTCCCTGCGGACCAGCCTTTCTGAAGCCACAAACCAAATCATCTCCCAGCTCCATGCATCCTCTTTTTATATGCTGGCTTCAGCTGGGAAAACCGTACACACACAAGAGCTTGTGTGCATTTGTGAGAGTTTCTAGCTGTAGGGATCGCTCGTTTTCTCAGTTCTTTCTCTCTCTCCTTTCCTTTTCATCTCTTCATGTCTCTATTGGTGGTCGAAGCTCCAGGTTTAATGTAAAAATGCATAACCACTGAACAGAGAGAACCGATGCAAGCTGTTTAGCTTATGGCTCCACTATAAACTGGGTTTCAGATTGCTTTACACTGTTGTGTGCTGCATTAGACAAGTTAATTTGTTCTTACTGCCAAAAATAAATCAATTCATGTCTGATTTAATGACGTTTGTTAATGCTAATTAGGCAAAAAAAAAATTATAAACTATTAAAGCCCAATACTATGCAGTCCTCAAAAAATACTGAATCAATGAATTAATAACTACATGAATACTGGAATATGCCCGCTCTGTGCTGATTTCTGAATTAAAATGAATTACTTCACATTGAAACGAAGGTTAGTTCAGGGTGATGATGTATAATCTTCTCTAAAATATATTCTTTATGAATTGCCAATTCAGTCAGGATCACTTTTATCAAATATATATAGATATATTAAGCACCCAGTTAGTTTTTTATTGTTCTAGTGTTCCAGTTAGGGTTCTATTCTGGGCAAAATTCCATGTGCTCATCCATGCAGGCATAGATGGACAGAGCGGGGAGAGAGCAGCAGGTCAAGCCCCCAATGGGGGTAACATAACAGAATCCAAAAGCATTCATAAACAATTTCATTTGATTATGAGTTAATGTAAATGCCAAAGACATAAGGCTAATTATCATATACTTGGCTAATTTTATGGACAGATATGAGAGATGAGCTGGAGATGGTGGTGGGAGTGTAGAATTGGGAAGCAGCCAAAAACTGAAGAGAGAGCGGATGTATGATATGAACAACTGACTGTTAAGCTTTTAGCTGAGCTGATGCAAGCTTTAACTAAGATTTTTTTCAACCCAGGCTCATTATTGTTTCGTACCCCTATATACATTTTCCTTGTCCCAGGAGGTACGTTTGTGTGCAGTTTTTGCAAATCCACCAGAGGCCGCTGTGTACGCTTTTTCAGATCTCAAATGTCTCTCACGAGGGCCATTTGCACCTGCTGTTCTCGCATAAATCCACCAGAGGCCGCTGTGGACTGACTGACTGACCAACCGATAACCCCCACCCACCCCATTCCTTAAACCCAACCGATAGTGTTTTTTAAAAGCACCGATTGATCTGATCACCCCCTGCCCTAAATCCAATTGACAGTGTTTTCAACAGCAATCCAAAAAAAAGAAAAGCCCTCGGGGCTGCCTGATTTTTACCACGTTTTCAGATCTTACCATCTTTTGATTTTGTCTTACCAGCTTTCTGGAATTGTTCTGCTGCAAATTGCTGCGAAAATAAAATAAAATAAACAGAATACTTTTAATATTTAATTTCTAACAACTAATTTCTTCTGTATTTGCCATGCTAGCAATAGTATTATAACATTTTATATTATAATAACATCATATGACATAGTATCTTTCAAAATAACTAGTAATATATTATGTAGTTGCCTAGTTAACCTAATTAACCTAGTTAAATTTTTAAATTAGGCAATTAGGTGGGTTAATTAGGCATTGGACAAAATTGGTTTGTTCTGTAGCCAAATGGAAAAAAAGACTCTGAAAGGGGCAAATAATATGAATCTAATAATAACCTAGCAGTTTATAATGTTATTTTCCAAATCATTATAAATGAAACGTTCTCCAGAAGAAAAATATAATAGGAAATATGTGTAAAATGTCCTTGCAATGTTAAACATCAATTGGAAAATATATAATAAACAAATCATAATAATTTTCTCTTCAACTGTATATGAATAAATTTCATAAAATGTATAATTTATTAATTTATAATAATTGTAATAAATAAAACAAATATTAAAATATAAATACAATAACAGCACATAAATAATTCTCCAAGTAAATGAGGTAAATATTAAAACAAGTAAAAAATGCTTTGTTTTATTTTTATTGCATCTCAAAAATGTATTTTAGCATAACAGTAGTAATTTACCCTCATGTCTGTGTGCTGCAACCATGAGAACCGCTCTCTTTCTTTCTTTCTTCTCTATCTATATGGGAATCCTCCCATCGGGGGACAGATTAAACATGCCACAACAAACTAATCCAGCACAGGTTTCATGTAGAGCCAGGGTTTGCTGTCCATTGGCCCTCAAAGACCTTGTGCAGTGAAGTCTCTGAAGCCCCAAACACACAAACATAATGAACCCCCCAATCAATCGTCAGAGCAGATGGAATTACACTCAAGGACATCATTATCCGCCTTGCAATTGTTCGCACACCATAAATTTCAGTGGTTTCAGCAAATGCTTTTGGTAATTCTGAGACAACAGAGCGCTCAGTGTAATTCCCAAAACCTGCTATATAACGTTAGATAACATTCAGACTGATGTTTTGGACTGCAACACCCTAAAAAGAGACTCCAGGGGCTGTTGATATTGTCTCAAACAGACTGTCAGAGTGCTGAGAGTGTGAATTAACCAGGCCATGCTAATTTAATATCCCAGAAAGTGTGAATTTTTGGCATGTTCTGGCAGTTTTGAACGGGGGGTGTGTGCCTACCTGCAAGACCACAGGTGTGAGAGCATTCAGACCAAGAAGACCAGTCAGACAGCTGGCAGTTCACAGGACACTCAACCACACAGGACGCGTTCATCTGCCATTTCTTCTCCAGACCGAGCTTTAAAAAACAATTAAAGTACAACAATTAGAGATTTATTTATTTTTTGTCGGGTGATTTTTCAACAGAAGCAGCATCATGTTTCGTGAGCTGAAAAAAGTACCTGTTCACAAAACTTGAGGTCCACAGATTTGCCATCGCTGCGAACACAGTCTAGCATTCGTGTCTTGAATCCAACCCCGCAAACGGCTCGCTCACTCAGTTGACACGTGCTCCAGTCTGGAAGAGAAATACCATTAAGATTAAAATAATTGTTTCAGCCTGAATAGGGCCAACCATTTTAAATAAATACCTTTCAATTTATCATGTGAAAAATGCTTGAAATGAGTTATTATATTTAACTAAAATGATTAAATAAATAATATAAAATAATTAAGTTACATTTTCTATTCATTTAAATTGATCATTATCTATAATAATAATAATAATAATAATAATAATAATAATAATAACAACAACAGCGATAAAAATATAAATGTTAATAGAAATTACTCTTAAAATAAGAGTAAATTAAAATTAAAGACTATAATAGTGTGTAAAAAATAACTATAAATAACTCAAAGGCATCAAAGGTATCCAAATTTGTGTAAAAAAATATTTAAAAGAATAATAATAATTTTAATAAATTGATGGGTTGCAGCTGGAAGGGCATCCACTGCGTAACACATGAGCTGGAAACGTTGGTGGTTCATTCCGCTGTGGCGACCCTAGAATAATAATGGGACTAAGCCGAAAAGAAAATAAATGAATGAATAATAATAATAACATGTGTAAAAATAAGACTAAATTAAAATGAAAGACAATTAAAAATGTAATACAAATAAAAAAAATGAAATTGATTGCTAAAATTACATAAGCTAAAACTAAATAAAAATATTTTGACATATATATATATATATATATATATATATATATATATATATATATATATATATATATATATATATATATATATATATATATATATATATATATATATATATATATAATTATTTTGCAAATTTGGAAATTGACTGCAACAAACTAAAACTCTATTAAAAAAGAATCCAAAAAAGTAAATAAAATAAATATTAAATACTATAATAGTGTGCAAAAAATAACTATGAATAACTAAAAACATCAGAAGCATCCAAATTTGTGTATATATATATATATAAATAAAATAATAATAATTAGAAAAATGTAAAAACAAGAGTAATTTAAATTGAAAGACAATTAGAAACTTAATAAAATGTAATGCAAATTTTCAAAAATGAAAAGATAATTAATTGCTAAAATTACAAAACTAAAACTGAAATAAAATATTTGAAAGATACAATAATAATAATAATAATAATAATAATAATAATAATAATAATAATAATAATAATAATAATAATTATTATTATTATTATTATTATTATAAAATTTGGAAATCGACAGCAACAAACTAAAATTCTAATACAAAATCTAAAAAAGGTGAATTAAATAATTATTAAATAATATAATAGTGTGCAAAAAATAACTATAAACTACTTAAGGCATCGAAGGCATTCAAATTTGTGTAAAAATATTTTAAATAATAAAAAAATAAAAATAAATAAATAATAATGTAATACAAATTTTTTGAAAAATTAATAAATTGATTGCTAAAATTACAACTAAAACTGAAATAAAATATTTTGATATATATATCATTGATATACAAGTTTGGAAATGTGACTGCAACAAACTAAAATAAAATTCTAATAAAAAGATTCCAAAAAAGGTAAATAAAATAATTATAAATACTATAATAGTGTGCAAAATTAACTATAAAAAACTTAATAAGGCATCAAAGGCATCCAAGTTTATGAAAAAATATTTATAATAATAATAATAATAATAATAACACTATTAATCATAATAACACTAATAATAATCATAATAATAACAACAACACTAATAATAATAACACTAACACTAATACTACTACTACTACTAATAATAACAACAACACTAATAATAATAACACCAACACTAATAATAATACCAATACTAATACTACTACTACTACTACTACTACTACTCCTAATAATAATAATAATAATAATAATAATAATAATAATAATAATAATAATATTAATAATAATAATAATAATAAGTAAAAGATAATGTAAAATGCTTCATATTTGTATATTTTGTCTTTTTGAAAATAACAATTTATATATAAATACTAGCTTTATTTTGTTATAACATATACCTTAACACATTGGCAGATGCTTTTAATGAAAGAAGAAATAATACTATGAAGATTTCATTGCAACAGTCTGAAAGCTAACCGCCACATCAGTTTAGTTAAGATGCAGTGATTTTACCTGTGATATTATAGGAGTAATGGAAGCAGTTGGAGTTGAGTGTGCATATTTCTTTCTCTGTGGTGGAAGGACACTGTTTCCTCTCACCGGGTTGACGGATAGGACTGGCGCTCCTCTGCCTTGTACTATTCACATTACACGGCTTCAAAAAAAAACAAAACAAAGCTTTGAATGAACAAACAATGCTCAATGAACAACACAAAGAACAATCAGGCAGAAGGACGTCTTGAAATATGCAGCATATGCGCAGAGGATTCATTTGGCTTTTGCATTCTCCTTGCTATTTTAGCCACTGGCAGCTCTTTCTGAAGGAAATAAATCTGTCTCTGATGTCATGTGTAAGATGTTTTAAGCCTTGCGCATTTTCACCGCAGGGAGACTCTCAGCGTCCATGGCAATTAGCAACCCTTGCAGTTTGGTGGCAGAAAGCCTGGGATTCACAGCGAGTAACCTTCGCCTGAGAGAATCCTCAATAATGCCCAGACACACACACACACACGCACACACTCACACACTTGTATATTTGGTTTATGATGAATCTCCATAGGCATAATGTGTTTCATACAGGAAAAAATGCTTATTATATACACTCAAAAATTATATTTGCTGTTTGTTCAAACTACTAAAGAGCTGAAACAACACAATGTTGGAGTTCTTTTGGGGACAACTTAATTGTTTTATGTTCAACCCACTTACATTTGTAAAAACTTACAAGTTAACTTAATTTCCTAATGTTGTCCCAGCACAAATTGATAGTGTGCAACCCAGCATTTTTTACAGTGTAGCCTTTAACCCATATCCCACCCGTTAACCCAACCCTCACAGAAAACCTCTGGCAACATTTGAATGTCAAAGGACCCCATTAAATATGACTCTTAAGTGTTTTGAATTATCAGGACACAAGGTATGTCCTCGTAAACCACCAACTGTAGGTCATACCCATGTCATTATACAATGTATTGTCCTCGTAAACCACATAAACAAGCACACACATACTGGAAATATACAAAAGCAGGCCCAGACTTCTGATTTTGCCTTTGTGTTTACTGACAGCTGACCAAATGTTGAGCTGCCCATGCTGTTCCTCAGATCCTCCTCAACAGGAGTTGATCCAGTCTCGACAATCCGCATACATATGACTTATCAGACTTTCAGGTGACGTGCGCATTAAAAAGTGCTGTTATCTTTGAGGACACCCTAAGTTAGCTCATCATACATCATAATAGGGTATATGCAGAGCTAGTAATTCTTCCCATACTGATAAACTTCCGGTTAATGTGACTTTTTTCCATTTTATCCGGTTCCTTTTACAGCATTGATGTTGTAATTTAATTAAAATACAATCAGTTAAATAGACTTTGGCATTTATTTAGTTGCTCAAGTGTAAAATGAGACAAAAAGCCGTTTACTTGAACGTGCCTGTCAGAATCGGCAGGCTAGCGCAGAAGCTCCATTGAATATACTGGGGTAAAATAAATGTTAAAATTTTTAAAGACATGGCAGGGAAATACTTTATTTAATACAGTGTTTCTTGTACAATCTGACACCCACTTTATATCGAATATCCCTCGGCCAGAGGAGATCTGTGATTTTTAAAGAAAACAGATTTTAAACGTGCCGATTTTGCAATGGCATACAATTCACCGGAAGCGATTGACCCAGGTTACTGACAAATTAAAAGTCCTTTAGCATACTTCAGCATATACCCTATTTACTAAATTAAATACAGAAGTTTATTCTAATGTCAGCTGTTTTGCTCTTGCATGCACCATGTTCTAATAAAGTATTATTTTGTAGCATTGGTTAATCTAACAGTTTATTAAATTACCTAATAATAACAACAATAATACTACCACTAATAATAATAATAATAATAATGATAACTTTTAATCTGAAATTAACCATTTACATTAAATTAAACTAGAACTAAAAATTAAACTGCTTACTGTTAACAGTAATAATTAGTTGAAATAATATCATTTGGTGGCAACTAAATAAAAAATAAACCGAATCACAAAAAATATTAAAAATACAACTGCTTTAAATGATTTAATTAGTCTTTAATAAAAAAAAAATCACAATTGCATTCAGCATGCATGCGGCCTGTTCTCACAAAACAGGACTTGTTTTTGCTTTTGAAAGCCAATTATATGTTGAAGCTACCTTGTTTTATATCTTAAATGCATGGAAAAACTACCACATTAAGGAATGTTTAACTCTTCAAATGTTATACCTAACCCTGATTTCAATATTAGAAATTTGGTCATGCCTATGATTATCATGCTTATTCTATGCTAAAACTAGTAATACTCTTGGCAGCACTATATTTGACTGAATTTCTATCAGTTATCAGACTCTTTAGATTTCCCCTATCTCAGTAAGTCACAGGTAGAGACACAGGCATATCTAATATCATAGTAGCATCTCTTAGCTACTTCTTTACAAACATTTTTGAGAATATTTCAATCAAATATTTTGAATAAGTTGATTTGGTCGACCACCATTTGGCTTCCTTGAGATAACACAGAGAAATGAAGGCTAAAGCTTATTCAAACTATCAACGGAGAGTGAGCGACTTCCGGCGATCTCTGTGTACGAGAACGACAGCAACCGTTGGTGACCAGGTGGGCATGTCAAGTGAGAATCCTTCAACTTTATGCAAATGAAGAGCAACTTTCTTGAGCGACAGCCAATAGGAGCACCAGTAGAGCTCACGTAATCCTCTCTCAGCTCCTTCAGAGGCCGGTTGTTTTCTCCGTGCTGTAGACCTACACAGGCCTGTGTTTGCAGTAGGTCGTCAGTCAGAACGATAGGCAGCAACAAAGTCACTGCTAGTGTGAATGAGGCAAAAGGGAACTGTCATTGAGTTACTATGGTTACTACTAACTGTTTGAAGGTCACGCTTTCATTTAGAACTGAACTAAAACTACCTGTGCACACCTTTCAGCCAATCAGGATGAAGAATTTCAACAGATCATGGAATAATTGGAATTATTGCTCCATGACATGCATTGGCTGCTTTTGTTATTTTGATAAATGTTTCCAGTGATATTTTTGAGCATTGTCAAATTACGCAATTCTAGGCTTCACGTTTGCAAATCAGAAGAATTTGTTTTCAAGAAGCCGTAGGAGAAAGTGTGATTTTGTGCTATATCTTATATTAGACATATTTCATCTTCTCTCACCAGTGGGCATCGACTCCAGGAGCCCCAGTCGGTCAGAACGCAGTCCTCAGGACAGGGCAGTTTGCTCTCTCTGGCTCCAAGCGGCATCTCCTCTGGGTCACACAGATAGTCTTCAACAGGGTCTGATGGTCCATCAACAGTGTTCTGCATGCACCTTCATAAAAAAATAATACAATTCTGTTGGTGGACTATCAGGAACATGAGCACTATCTAAATTATGTCACTATGAGCACTATCTAAAACTAATGTCAGCTAAGTGTTTGAGTCGGTCCTACCTGACTTTCCTGGTCTGTACACCTTCTCCACAGTTCTCCTTCACATCGACATTGCTGACTTTCCAGACGCTCCACGGCTCAGCAACCCAGACATACTGACTGCAGTCGCTCAGACACGGAACCACTTCATACACCTGACAAACGAAAAGAATTATCATTGTTTACTTTTGTATTGAGAGATCCAAGACCTGTGAAAGGATGATGCCAACAATCTAGGACAACACTTACACTTAATACACAAATACACTTCACTGCACAGACATCAGCTATATGTTATATAACTGCCCGTTAACTTTTTACTGTGTGTGTGTGTGTGTGTGTGTGTGTGTGTGTGTGTGTGTGTGTGTGTGTGTGTGTGTGTGTATATATATATATATATATATATATATATATATATATATATATATATATATATATATATATATATATATATATATATATATATGTATGTTATAACTTAAACTTTTAAAAGCTATTAGTTACTAGTTAAAGTTATTAGTAATTAATAAAGTTATGGTAACTAATAACCCAAATTTTTCAGATTTTGATTGTAATTAAATAATATCAATAATGAATCAATAATTGAACTGAATTGATGTATAGCTTTACTGGCAACACTTTACAATAACATAGAATTTAGTGACTGTTATTGGTTCTTTTATTTTTATGAACTTGATGGAAAGAATTACAGATTTTGATTACTGATGGAAAGAATAACAATTGCATGAAGAAAAAAAATATTTAAGCTATTTAGTGTTGTTGGTTGTATCTGTAGAAACAATATACTTCACGTTAATTGCAAAGTATGCAAATAGATCTAAATATTTTAAGTCTGGGTGAATCGCAAGTTGTTGAGACTTTTATTTTGGTCTGTTGATGTACTTCCAACTGAAACTGAATATGGAGTAGGGGCAGGGCTATATTTTTGTGCATCATTTCCTAAAGGGAAACTACTGGTAAGAGGGGCGTGGTTAAGAAAACTGTGGCTGAATCCAAACGTGGAGGCAAATGATCTGACACAGGGTAATTGTTCACGTTTCTAATTAATTTCATTGTAAAAATACTTTATAGCATTACTTTTGTACTATTTTGTAAAATAAATGTAGCCTTGGTGAATAAGACCTTTATTAAAAAACATTTAAAAATATGAAGTATTATTCTACAATTACTCTTTATGCCATCTCAGAAAACAAATATTAAGGCCCAATCTCAATTCTGCCCCTTAGCCCTTCCCCTTACCCCTACCCCTCATTTTTCACATGAAGCAAGAGATCGCCATGACATATGATGACGTTTGCAGGTGCTGCAGTGCTGTCCCAATTCTTAGGGGTAAATTTTGAAGCCCTTCCCCTTAACCCTCGGTTGTAAGGGCCTAGGGGAAGGGGTACAAAAATAGAATTGGGATTGGGCCTAATTCTATACATATTAGCGTAACAAAAACAATGCAGAAAAAATACATTCAAAAGTATTCCCCATTTTGCTTTCAGTTACATTACCAACCTCATATCTATTGGCCCGTTTCCACTGAGTGGTACGGTATGGTTCGGTACACTTTTTTGGCCATTTCCACTGTCAAAAGGTACCAAAATGCGAACCGTCCTGTAGCACTTTTTGGGTACCCTTTGCAAAGGATTTGACGCAGAGATACGTCACTAGCGCATACAAGCAGCATAATGAAAACAAAGGAAGCTCCATTTTTAAATACATAGCCGAGACATTACATCGTAATACTACATATACATATAATAACAAGCCATGGTCGACCCGTGCTCAAACAAACCTTGTTGTCGTCTTGATGAACAGCCACAAAGCTAAGAAAAACAAATTCTGCTGTGCATTTTTGAACCCAAATAAGGACAAAATGTATGTTGTGTGTACTTTTACTGTAATTGGTAACATAGCAGAGACTGTAAGGGGCTGTATGTGTTCATATATGTTGCATTTATTTTACATTATTGCAGATGTTACAGTAGGCTATTTTTAATCATTGATCTGCAGTTATAATTAAATCATGTTCATAGAAAAGTTAGTAATGAACATTTATTCACAAGTATTTATGTGTATAAAGCATCTGTTTTGTGAGAAGTGCTTCTCATACGATATGTGAATGACCCGTACAGCTTTACTTTGACATTTCTTTGGGCAAGAATGACGTTGACTGAAAGTCGTACACCATGATGACCAAAAGAGTACCATTGGTATAGTGACTTGATAAAGGTGAATCCTACCGACCCGTACCATACCATACTGTACCACTCAGTGGAAATGGGCCATATGAGTCAAGCTAATCAAGTTTATAATGTTTCCTGCCACTTTTAAGATTATTATGTCCTTGGCCCTTGAAGTCAAACTTGGATTAATAATTGATCAAAAAATGATTAATTATCATCCAAAAAAATCACTGATTAATCAGGTGTGCACCACTATTAATCATTTAAAGCTTGAGTTTTACCTGAGCCTGTTGCCGGATTCCCGCCATGATGAGAGAGAGTGAGAGAAGATGAAAGAGGGTATATAAAAAACAGACATTATTACATGCAACACATTAATAACATCAGAAGATCATTTAATTGACACAATTTCATCCTAGCAGTCTTTAATGATCTCAAACTAGGTTGTACAAACAATATCCCATGATTAAACAGTATAAACATATTAGGAAACCCCACTGATGTACATTAAAGAAACATACAATTCCATGTGCTCCTTTGATCAAAAATTTACAGCACCCTGATAATTAATAATTAAAACAAGGCAAGCACATCCTCATTAAAAATCTAAGAGTCCACACATACCTGATTCACATGGTCCAGTTTGGGACAAGGCCTGCCGCCGTTATAAGGCTTTTCCCGAAGCCACTTGGACCGTACTTTAACTCCACTGCCACAGGATTTACTACACCGGGACCAATTTGACCATTCACTGAGCTTACAGTCTGATGGGCAGGGGATGATGCATGCCTCCTCTATGTAACCTACGAAATATAGAGAGATGAATGGAACCATGTGTCTCAAGCAGGCCCATAGCTAGCTATTGTTTACTGTGCTGGTCTGTGGATCCATTGGTACCAGGCCGCACAAGAAATCATTATTTATTTTTGTATTATTCCTTAACTGAGTCTGAGCAATCTTTTATTTTGAATTTTTTTTTTATTTTGAAAAATGACTGTATTCTCTCGGCTACATCCTGGTCACTTGAGTGCCAAAATTGGACCCACAAGCAGCAAAACAGACGCCTATGTGAAGAGGAAAAACCCAGTGAAGGACCCACAAACTGCCAAGAAATGGATCCACAACCCATTTGTCAACAAATCAGGTGAATCCAGCATGTCTGTGCAAGAAGATCAATTGATAGACATTGCAAATAATGGTGGGGGGCCATACCCATATTGCGTCTTTTCCACGTGCAAGCTCGCTATTTCTAATGGAGGCGCACGGTTTATGCAAACTAATTGGGAGCGATGTGCTCACGTCCCAATCGAAAACATCTTAACTTTTCAAAATGTTGTGAGTGTATCGTGAATCACGTGACAAAAACTGACCAATCAGCTTCATTCTTTGTATGGAATACGCATTTCGGTAGATTAATTATATCAAACACCCAAAGACTGTAATGCTTTTTAATTTTCTCCATAAATATAACATAAATTTCAAGTGTTGTCACTGAATAAATTTATGTCCATGGCTCACAGCTGCTGAGTAAAGCCGCAATGACACTGCACTTTTCACCCCATAGACTTCCATTCATACGCAGGTGAATGCCACAGACTGGAAACGCAAGCTTGTGCGACAAGTTTCGCAGTTCGCTGTGTTGCAAAGTTCAAGCTTGGTGAATTCTGACCTGCGGAATTGCAGCATGTGACTGCGTGAGACCAATCGAAGATCAAAATATGATCACAGAAATTTAAAATATTGACCAGTCGCTTGCTTTTTTAAAAAATTAATCCCGCCTCTTTCACAGCGCCGTACGACAGAATTTCGCATGCTCAAACTCAAGTGTGACCGTGGCTTGAATCAGCTCGAGAGGGCGAGGCTGCAATCAATTAATTCTTTGTGTTGCCAGATCTAGTCATTATAAGCGTCGCTCCACTGGACCTTTTTTGTACCAATACAGCAGTAACAAAAAGTAATTTGGGTGTTAATTGAGAAGATGAAGTTTTGGGGTAGTAGCAAAATAACCCTTAATTAACAGATTTGTAGAAAAACAGATATTAAAGCATATTTTATTAAAACATATTTCATTAGTAGTAGTAGTTAGCTAGTAGATATTGGACAAAATTTAATAAACATTTAATGAAAATTATATATAATTCATGTAGAGCATAATATGTCGTTCAGAATTTAAAATTGTTAGAGCAATGACAAGAGAGAGATTTTTACAGACAGTTATTTTGTATTAATACTAACAGCAGTTATAAAGTAATCTGGGTGTCACTTAATTGAGAAGATATTTATATAATAAGATATATAGACATTATTTACAAAACACAATAATTTAACTTATTTGATACTTATTTGGTATTTTCATAGCAACATCTCTTAACACTGTTTCGCCGGCATTAAAAAAAGCACACAGTTAGTTTATTGTTGAAGAGACCAAAATAGGTAAGACAAACACAATAACAATCATTAATTCTCTGTACTAAACTGCATTAAACACTATCATAAAAGTAGCATAATAATAGATTTATAACAGATATATAACAGTATAACAGAAAAACTGAAATTAAAATATTTTATTAAAAATTATTTCATTAAGTTTAGCGGTTAGCCAGTGGAAGTCATACTAAAATTCATAAATATTCAATAAAAAGTAAAGAGCATAAGTTGTCATTCAGAATTTAACAGCAAATAATATTAATTAAAACTGTTAGAGGAAAAAATAAGAGGAAAGAATAAATCATTAAATGAAACAGACTATACATATATTTAATATCTTGTCATTAATACAGCAGAATTTTTAACACCACCAGACCGCACTAATTTTCAAACCCTGGCTTACGGTCATGGCTTCAATTGAGTCAAACCTACATGGTACATTTATGACACTTACCCTAATACAATGTGACAGGTGGAGATAGTCTTTGTTAAAGCAGTATTAAGGTTAAGGTTGTGGCATTTGCGCTGATATGGTCTGCTGAAGTTTCAGTTTACATCACAACTTGCAAAGGTCATGACTGTGATGGGAAAGCAGCATGAAACAGCTCAAGCCCAGGACAATTTCAGAGGATTATCAATTTTTTTTTACACCATCTTAAGTGTTCTGTAATATTTTGCTCTTTAAAGCCTACAATCAGAATCATATCTGGTTTAAATTTATAATATTTATGTTAAAAATCAAAGAATCAAAAGAAAAGATGATTAATAGGTGACAAATATATTATATTATATTATATTATATTATATTATATTATATTATATTATATTATATTATATTATATTATATTATATTATATTATAAAGTAACATGTATTTATGCAATATGTATTTATTAATTGTAGTAAATTTTACAAAATAGCATGTAAAAAATCTAATTATAACTGAAATTTTAAAACATAAAAGGTTATTTTACAATTCAGATGAAAAACATTTTGGTCATATTTTATTATAAGGTACCCTTCTCTGTACCTTAACATTTTAAATAGGTACTTTACCATTTTTTAATCCAATACTACATTAAATAATCAGAATTAACATAAACTACAGTATTTGTGCTACTATGAAAATAATCTTAAAGTATTCAATTTGGTTCATATTTTCTTTTCTTAAGTCCTTTGAATACACTTACACCTTAGCTTGTGTTTTAATAACATTTTCATACATTTTTATATACAGTTCATTCATGAATACAGCAGCTTTTAGTTTTTTTTTTTTTTTTACACCACCTTAAGTGTTCTGTAATATTTTACTCTTTAAAGCCTACAATCAGAACCATATCTGGAATAAATGGAAAATTTGTGTTAAAAATCAAAGAATTACAGGGCACATATACAAGAAAAGACGATCAATAGGACACACATACAATAACACTACATTATATATAAATTATATAAATACACTACATTATATTAAATTACATTACATTACACACTGAAACAAATTATTCAAAGAGGATTCCTTGGATTTACTCAATTTTTTTACGTTAAGTGGTTGTAAACAATTTATTTGGGCTGAATTTAAGCAAACAAATTAAGTTGAACATTACTCAATTTAATTTGTTTGTTTAAATTCAACACAAATAAATTGTTTGCAACAGTTTTGCATGCAACACTTTTTTTAGTGCATTATATTATATTATATTATATTATATTATATTATATTATATTATATTATATTATATTATATATTGTATTGTATTGCATTGCATTGCATTGTATGATATTATATTATATTATATTATATTATATTATATTATATTATATTATATTATATTATATTACATTATATTATATTATATTATATTATATTATATTATATTATATTATATTATATTATATATTGTATTGTATTGCATTGCATTGTATGATATTATATTATATTATATTATATTATATTATATTATATTACATTATATTATATTATATTATATTATATTATATTATATTATATTATATTATATTATATTATATTATATTATATTATATTATATTATATTATATTATATTTAAACTAATGTTTTATTTTACAGTGTCATTGTTTTTGGTAATTGTAGTAAATTGTACAAAATGTCATGTAACAAATCAATTTATCATTGAATTTTAATACATAAAAGGTTATTTTAAAATTCAGATGAAGAATATTTTGGTCATATTTTATTATAAGGTACCCTTCTCTGTACCTTAACATTTTACATTAGCAATTTTTCATGATCTAATATTACATTAAATAATCAGAAGTAACCTGAACTATTTGTGCTACTATGAAAATAAGTATTCAATTTAATTCAAATTTTCATTCGAATACACTTACTTGTGTCTTTAATTATATTTTCATATGTTTTTATATACAGTTCGTTCATGAATACGCTTCACAAAGAAGAAGAAAAAAGATATCTGTAATACACACACATGCACTTTTGAACCAGAATCCCTATAACACAGACTCTTCAAAGCTGGATTAAACACGCTCGACCCCCCCTATAAACTGCCTTGGGCAACATGTCAATATGACAGACTCACAAAAAGGCAAGATTTCTAAAGGATTTTGCAATTCTGCGATCTCAGAATATAACATAACTCAGAGGAGCTTGCAGTTTTAAACAATTACCTCACATTTTGTACAGCACAAGAGCCATTGTGTGACATTATTGCAACTTGTATTCAGCCAAAACAAACTTGAAATAGGCTCTGTATGTTGAATTGATTGCTAAACTAGACTATATCCATTCAAAAGAATAGAAACAAACCACTTCAAATAATAATGTTGAGCTACAAATAATCCATACATAGTGAAAACAAAGTGAGAGATTTGTTTTCCTTTGTACTTTATTATTATCTGTCATGGAAATCACGCTACTCTTGGTATTTAATGTGACATTAGTATCAGAAGTATACAGTATCTGTGGCCAAAGCTCTTGAGTTCATTATGGTTCGTTCCTCAAAGATAATTTTCACTTCATATTCCCTGAAGTACAATAATAATCAGTCATTTTTTGGTTGTTTATGATTTGTTGGAAGTAATTTGTTCATTCTTTGGGTATTCGATTCATGAAATGTGAAGAGAATAATGCCATCTAAATTATTTTACATAGTTCAAGCAAATCATCATGTAGTAAAATGGTGACTAGGGTTAAGATGTAAACAATTAGTTTTCATGCTTCATGTTCCTTTATGTAATATAAAGAGATCCAATGGTTCTTGAGTTTAAAAAACACAACACAAATACAAAGAAATACAGAAATATGAATTGTTCTCTGTGTATATTATCACAGAAAAAGTATGTTTAATAAAGAAGTATGAAAAACAAGAAATAAACACAAGGCGGTGATGGCTGCTAATGAAGAACTGCTTTATAAAGCTTTGAAATTTGTACAAAAACAAGTCGAATGAGTGGTTATCAAATTAGTAAGGTCACATAATTTCAGTTTCTTTGGGTCATTACTGTTTTGAAACGTTTAGAAAATTCAATGGTTCTCTGTTGAGGGGTGATAAGTTTAATACCATAAAATGTACATTAATTATGCAGGTTCACTCAGATTGCCCCTGAGTAACGAATTATTGAGCACGTTTCATAGTTTTATCCTGATTTTGAATTAGTTTTACGAATTTGTAGACGTTTTAATGAGACATTTGTAAAATGAAAAGTAATAATCTTAATATTTTAATAGTCTATAGTTGATCTGTTTAGTAGAGAATGGAACAAGCAATATGAGCCTTGAAAATTGCTAAAAGAACGCATATTATTCAGACACTTGTAATTTAATGATATTAGATGAGTTATTTTCATTTAATTTGATCATATTTTCGATTTAATGCTTGAAATGTGTTTCAAAAGTCAGTTTTCATCAATGTTTTAGTTACATTTACATGGTTTTGACCAGCAGGTGTCCCAAGCATGTGGTGTTTTGAAATCATTGAAAAAGTGAGTCAAAAACCAGCCTGGGACACTTTATGTTTGGTTTTGGTTTCTGTTTGTCGGGCAGTCATTCGTGAGGGGCTGCTGCCACATGTGATTTTAGTATTTAGTTTTTTTTTAAAAGCTTTTAAACACTGATTCCTTCTCCTCATTCACTTCAAGTATGAAGTCTGAACCACGTTACAGTTTTGTTTTTCCAATCACTACAATAAACAAACCCAAAAAATCTAACATTTCAAACAATCTGCCTGAAAATGATCACTTTTCCTAACAGTGATATTAGATCAACTACAATAACATGGATTTTAGGGGTGGGGCAACTAGTTTGATCAGCCTATGGCATAAAAGTGATTTTAACTTTTAAAATATTATCCAAACACTTGGATAACACTTTTATCCAAAGTGACTAGCATTAGAGAACAGCAATATGTAGATGCCATGGCGGTTCTAAGTTAGTTTAACAGTTCCTTTTTAAGTATTAAAACGTTGATCGTCCTCTCCTTTAAGTATGAAGTTTAAATCATGTTACAGATTTGTTTGAAATTTACTAAACCAGCTACTTTACCCACAACTAAAATAAACCCAAAGCAGGGCTGGAAAGACACCAAGATACATGGAAAAACAGACAAATGCTGACTGACACAGAGGAGCTCATATACACATGGCTAATATGCTAACACCATAGCAACAAACAAGGGTAACACTGGGTTGTGGCACAGAAAACAAAGTAAAGTGAAAAGAACAGAACTGCAATTGTGACAACAAATAGTGTTGCAGCAAATTTTGAAAAAAGCTGCAATAAAGAAAAAAAATCAGTTTAGGGCGCAAAAATCAGAATAATGTATGATCAGGCAGCAAGAGGAGATCCAGAAACTCCCGGGCTTCGTCAGCACATCTCCAGCTTCAGGGATGCCAAGTGTTTGAGGCTGTCGCCAGTTACCAGCTGAGAGCAGACAATCCACACAAGAGGATTGTGAGTCACACAGAGAGGTCTGAACGTCACGAGCTCCACAACATCGCACACGCTTTCATCTAACGCTGTCTAATCTCAGGCTCTGCCAAAGGCTTGTTTCTGAGCTTTTTGCTGCAGGAGGTGGAGAAAGGTGCCCGCACAGAATTAGATCAGGAACACTGCTGTGGAGGAACGATTTCGGTAGACGTGCTTAAACTGAATGCTGTATAAGCACATTTTAATGAAAAATGCATTTGAAATAGAATCTGGATGAATCAGACAATGATTTGTTTATTTCGAGGTTTGTGATGCAACTTTCACAAACACATTTTTTACATATTTTTCACTTATATAAAATGTTTTCTTGATTTGCAGATTAGTATATGAAGCAACTGAATATTTGGAGTAACTGTGCAATCAAAAAATTATTACAAATGTAATACAGAAGATTATTTTAGGTAAAAATAGTTTAATAATGTATAGTACTGCATAGTGAATATTTACTTTAATTCTGCACTCATATTTATGAGATTTCTTGTTTTTGATGATTTATTTCTGATTATTATTTTTGGTGGAAAAATGTATCATATTTCATGTTTAAATAATTGGTTCTCATATTTATCATAATGTTAGATGTCATTTATTCATTTTCTATTCGGCTTAGTCCCTTTATTAATCAGAGGTCGCCACAGCAGAATGAATCGCCAACTGTTTTAGACAGCAGATGCCCTTCCAGCTGCAACCCAGTACTGGGAAACATCTATACACAATTATTCACACACATACACTATGGCCAATTTAGCCTATTCAATTCACCTATAGCGCATGTCTTTGGACTGTGGGGGTAAACCAGCAAACTACACAGAAATGCTAACTAACCCAGCCAGGGCTCGAACCAGCGACGTTCGACCAGCGCTACCCACTGTGCCACCATGTCGCCCATGTTAGATGACATTTTTTTTTTTGATAATTAAATCATTTATTTTATAAAATTAAACAAAACAAAATTTTACTGTATTTATTTGTAAAATTAGATGTCATTTTAATAAAAAAGTAACTCAAAATTATAAATGAAACAAAAAAATATTTTGCAAACGCAAGCAATGTTTTGGTAAAAAAAAGAAACAAAAATCTGCAGAAAAAAATTTGCTGTAAAAATTATTTTTTCAACACAGAAATATCAGATCAGCCAATGTTATGAATTTGGGGGCATGAGTTTTAGTTTGTCCTGCCAATAGCATACAACTGACTTTTATATTTGCTTATTTGCAAATTTAACTGTATTAGTTTAGCAGACACTTTGATCCAAAGCATCTAACAAATGAAGAAAAAAGAAACACTTCGGGATCTATCTAGGGGCAAAGTATAAGGTGCATGGCGCAAAAGCATTAAGGGCGTGTCCAAACCACTTTTGCTATTTTAAGGAAGGAAAAATATGCTCTGTGCTGCGGCGCATGGTCTAACAGGGTTGTGCTTATTCTCTTAATGAGTTATGGGTGTGTTTTGAGCATAACGTGAATTAAACCAATCAGAGTCTCATCTCCCATTCCCTTTAAGAGTCAGTTAGGTCATGCCATTGTGCATTTGCTATTTACATGGCGGACTTTGTAAGTGGAGAAAACAGTTAAACAGAGCATCTGCAGCCAGGATAAAGAATGAGCCTCTTCCATTCAGTCTCTTTTTACTTTCTCTTTCTCTTTACTTTTAGTCTTTACTCCTTTACTTTTGTGGATAAGGAAATGGTGAAAACTCACTCCACTGAAGACATCCATTAGCCTACATATTTAATTTTGCAAAGCGCAAAGATAAGCTTCAAAACTATTTTAAATTCAGTTTAAATTCAGAGGCAGTGGTTTTTATTTTTATGTAGAAAATAATAATTTTTGTAACATTTTAATCCTTTATTTTTTTCATATGTAAATATATTTGTGTGTTGCTGTACATCCTGTGTGTAATAAGCATGTACAGTATAAGTGCTTAAACCCACATAGAAGCATAACTAACGTGCTCTGTGCTGAACTTCAGACCTGCTTTTGGATGGTCAATGGTGCAGTCTATTTCAGTTCCTCAAAATACCAACGTGCCAACAATGCATCTTAACAAATCTCTATTTTAGACCAGCATACCCATCAGTCCACAAAGTGGTGAAAATGTATTTGCTATTTAAACAACGTGGCGCAAAATGTAAAAAAAAATAGGGTTGCGCTGGTCTGAGAATACCAACAAGTCACATCAAACACGTCTTACGCCTTATGTATGATATAAGGCGTGTATGATAGTGCCCTTCATATCCTCATGATTAGATGCCATGACAAGTCTAAGTTAGTTTAGCAGTTAGTTTTGTTTATATTTATGTTTACCCACCATGACTGTTGCAGCGTGACGTCTCCACGAGTCGGTTGTCCTGGTCATAGCACACCATGGCCTGATAGCGATAACCCTGACCGCACTCCTTGATATCGCCCAGAACCTTCATCCCCAGCAGACCCTCCACACGTCCTTCAGGCAGGATACAGTCAGACCAGTTCCCCACTGGCTGAGCATTGTACTTGTTACACGGACAGTACTGCGTCTCGCTCAGAGGATACATCTGTGTGTTTTTACACTGCTCCCTCTTTTTGCTTTTACCTATGAAAGCAAAATCAGAAGTTAGAAATAAGCAGTTTGATCGAAGGTTACAGAGGCATTATCCATCCATATCCATTTAAGAATACTTTTGTGTTTGGGTTAGAGATGCAGCTGATCAGAAAACCAGATTATCTTTTAATTCTGACAATCTCTAATCCACACAAATGGCACTGATAAAACTCTATAAAACAATGGAGTAAAAAAACAAAAACAAAAACACAGTATATTCTGCATTAACTATAATAATTCTAACAAACATTGACTTGCATTGATTTCTTACTGTACTTCTGAGATTCTGTGATGTTTTCAACAATTGTTGATTGTACGGGTAACCCCTTTGTTTCTCATAGTTTTATTAATAGCTCATGTTTGGCCGATTATTTGGAGTTGTTTGTTTCAAAAAGGAAAAAAGCAGGATATATGTTAGTGTTTCCTCTAGGATAGGGGTCACCAAACCTGTTCCTGGAGGGCCGGTGTCCTGCAGATTTTAGCTCCAACCCTAATCAAACACACCTGAACAAGCTAATTAAGGTCTTACTAGGTATACTTGAAATATCCAGGCAGGTGTGTTGAGGCAAGTTGGAGCTAAACCCTGCAGGGACACTGACCCTCCAGGATCGAGATTGGTGACGCCTGCTCTAGGATTTTTTCTAGCTGTGGTGGCAGGCCTTTTACACAGATCTTCCAACTACCTATGGCGTTATTTCAATGACAAATGTCGTGAGCGCAGTATTACAAGTCGAGATCGCATTCATGTAATACGAGCATACGAATCTCCTTGTTTACGTGCAGATTTCCTCTGTTTGTGCACAAAACTCTTGCACGCCCTCAAATATACACTGCTTAAGCGCAGATTTTCTTATCCGCTCTCAAATAAATGCTGCTGAAGTGCGATTTAGTGCATTTATCTAACAAGTATGTCTAAAACGTTTTAATAGGTTTGCTAGAAATATTTATGAATATACCCAATAGATCTACAGAACGGCATTAATGCTTCCTGAAGTAAAGTGAAACGGCCATAAACTCCAGCAAGATAAAGTCATTGTATACAGAACCACAGACCTTTATTTATAAATAAAGTATAATTATGGAAACTGTGTTCATCATAACTGAAAGCTACGTCGTGTTTGCTGGCCTTACGCATTGCGCAGATCTGTCAGTCAGTTAGTCTGCATGTAACCTTAAAGGGTTAAATAACATTGTGGTGCGATTATATAAAAAAAAGCAACACCTGAAGGTTTTGAATGAGAAGCTGTAATGAAGCTGTGGCGGGAATGAATTTTGGTATAACACGTCACAATGGAAGCATGAATGTAGCGGAAACAATGTATGTTAAAGAGTTCACCCAAAAATGAAAATTTGGTTCCAAACCTGTATGAGTTTCTTTCTTCTGTTGAGCAAAAAGAAGATATTTTGAAGAATGCTGAAAACCTGTAACCATTGACTTCCATAGCATTTGCTGTTCCTAATAAGGAAGTCAGTGGTTACAGATTTTCAGCTTTCTTCAAAATATCATATTTTGTGTTTAACAGAAGAAAGAATCAAGGTTTAAAGGTTGAGTAAATGAAGACAGAATTAAAAATGTTTGGGTGGACTATCCCTTTAAATTCATCTGTAAAAATCTCTTTCAAAAGCTAGAGTAGACATCTATTCTTTATGTGCTATATGCTGGCTTCAGTCAATGCACTTTTATCTTTTGTATGGATTATTTGAAACATGAATCAGTGACTATACATGAATGACAAAGTGGCTCAGTGTTTGTGACCCACAAAAAAAAAACTGGAAAAAAATCCTAAACATTGCTAAGAAACAAAGGAACTACTAAGAAAATCTACTGTCTTCGGAAAAATGTAGATTGTATTTTCTAGTTCATAATGCATATTAAATTCCAGCACATTACACATTACAGTTTTACAGCATTATTACATATACATTCCAAGGAAATGCTATTATTCCTGCTGCTCTATAAGCGCCAACTCCTGGAAGACCTTTATTTTTATAAATTACTTTTATTTCATTCATCTTGGCTACTGTTTTAATTTAATTTAATTTAATTTAATTTAATTTAATTTAATTTAATTTAATTTTTCAATTTTATTACATTTAATTTTATTTAATACTATTTAATTTAATAAAATGTTATCAGTTTTTTTATTTAATTTTAATCTATTTTATTTAATTTAATTTTATACGTTTTTTTATTTAATTTTACTTTATTTTATCATTTTTATTAATTTAATTAAATTTTATTCAATTTAATTTTATTTAATTTTATCAGTTTTTTTTATTTTATTTAATTTTATTCAATTTAATTTTATTTAATATTATTTTATTTTATCAGTTTTTTAATTTAATAAAACTTAATTCTATTTAATTTAACTTAATTTTATTATTTTTTTATTCATTTTATTCAAATTAATTTAATTTATTTTAATTTAATTTTATCAGCTTTTTAATTGAATTGAATTGAATTTTATTTTATTCAATTCAATTTAATTGTATCCGTTTTTTAATTTAATTAAATTGAATTTAACTGAATTGAATTAAACAACTGAGTTTAACTTTAAAAAAATTTGATACAGGTATATTTAATGTAGCATTGCTTCACAAAGCTAATTTCTAATAATATATTTTTATGTACTCATATTAATGTTGTTAAATCATAGGAATTAGCCAAATTTGCTGGTAAAAAGTCAGTAATCAGAATTGGCTATGAAAAATTAAGATAGCAGCATCACTAGTTCGTGTAAATAAATATGATAAGGAGGGCGCCCCAAACAGAATCAGAGTAACAGTATCAGGCTCTGTTGCTGAAAACACACTGATCTGGTAATCATGAGTTAGCAGACTTATCCAAATTGAAGGACCTATGGCTCTAATCTTGTAAAATCCTTTAGCAAAGTTGCTGGACTTACAGCAGGTCTTTCAAAGGGCAATTAGACCTTTGGCACGCATGCTGTTGTTTTGTTAACCTCTAAATAACCAACTAAGCTTCTCATGGCACTTTATACAAAAGGTTAAACCACATTTCTAGCTAAGGTCAGGTGCAGGCAAATGGATTCAATGGAAAAGCATTATGCAAAACTCTTTGTAA
The DNA here is from genome assembly GCF_903798145.1 of Danio aesculapii. NCBI lineage: Eukaryota > Metazoa > Chordata > Actinopteri > Cypriniformes > Danionidae > Danio > Danio aesculapii. The sequence goes on along the minus strand of NC_079453.1, from coordinate 39,264,794 downwards.
TACAGAGTTCTCAAGGATATTATTCAGAGATCCACAATGGATAGATTTTGTTAAATTTGTCAGTGGTTTAGCTGTTCAAATCTATTGAAAAATCTAGTCTAATTATTATAGCACGAAATATTAATTGTATCTATTATATTACACTTTTTACAATTATAATACATATCATACATTTATTCATTTTCTTTTTGGCTCAGTCCATTCATTAATCAGGGGTCGCCACAGCAAAATAAACCGCCAACTTATCCAGCATATGTTTTACGCAGTGGATGCCCTTCCAGCTGCAACCCATCACTGGGAAACACCCACACACTCTCATTCACACTCATACACTACAGACAATTTAGCTTACCCAATTCACCTATAGCGCATGTCTTTGGACTGTGGGGGAAACCGGAGCACCCAGAGGAAACCCACGCGAACACGGGGAGAACATGCAAACTCCACACAGAAATGCCAACTGACCCAGCCGAGGCTCGAACCAGTGACCTTCTTGCTGTGAGGCGAGAGTGCTACCCACTGTTATTGTAATATTATGCAAAATGTGCACAAATTGAGATCGCATACATATGGAAGAAAAAGAAAAAAAAAACCTTTGAATTTTTTTCTTTTTTAAATATTTTCTAACTGATGTTTAACAGAGCAAGGAAATTTTCACAGTATGTCTGATAATTTTTTTTTTCTTATGAAGAAAGTCTTATTTGTTTTATTTCAGCTAAAATAAAAGCAGTTTAAATTTTTTTAAAAACCATTTTAAGGTCAAAATTATTAGCCCCTTTATATATTTTTTCAAGAGGCTACAGAACAAACCATCATTATACAATAATTGGCCTAATCGGCGCTAGCCTGCCTAGTTAACCTAATTAACCCAGTTGAGCCTTTAAATGTCACTTTAAGCTGTATAGAAGTGTTTTGAAAAATATCTAGTCAAATATTATTTACTGTCATCATGGCAAAAATAAAATAAATCAGTTATTAGAAATGAGTTATTAAAACTATTATGTTTAGAAATGTGTTGAAAACAATCTCCTCTCTGTTAAACAGAAATTGGGGGAAAAAATAAACAGGGGGGGGGGGGGGTAATAATTCAGAGGGTTTAATTCTGACTTCAACTGTATATACACAACATGCATAACAGAAATGGAAAATTATTATATGTCACACATATCAATAAATAAAGCAAATATTGATATTGAACAGAGACATAAATAAATAGTCCTATAAATAAATAGGAGGAAGTATTTGTATTGTAGGAATGTGAGTATTAAAAAAAAAACATAACAATTTTACACGCAAATAATTGTTTTTGCCGCTTGTTCAAACTACTAATTTAAAATGAGCTGAAACAACACAATTCTTGAGATTTTTTGGGGACAACTTCATTGTTTTCATGTTCAATACACTTACATTTGTTATGTTAACTTAATCGATTCGTGTTGGCACAACATAAATAAATAAAGTGAAGTTTGCTATGAATCACAAGGGAAATAAATTAAAAGAAATATTATGATTGTAATAAAAATTTAATAAAATGTTATAATGTTATATCTTTTATACTGTAATATTTTTTTTTCTGTACACTCTCAGAAATAAAGGTACAAAATCTGTCACTGGAGTACACTTTTGTACCATACTGGTGGACATTAGTACCTTTAGGGTACACTTTTGTACCTTTAAGGTTCACTTTTGTACCTTTAAGTTACTGTGGGCAACACATTTGTACTTTATAGGTATTAATATGTACCTTTTAAGAACCTGTTAGGAACAAAAATGTACCTTTTGAAAAGGTACCGCCCCAGTGACAGATTTTGTACCTTTATTTCTGAAAGTGTAGCTTTTTATACTTTTTAATCAAATAAATGCAGTCTAAGTGAGCAGAAGAGCCTGTCTTCAAAACTTTAGGAACATTGTGTAACCCAAACTTCTGAACAGCATTATCCGTATAATAAAAGTTTAACAATGTAAAGTCAAAGCCATCACTCCGTAAATGCAATATAAAACATAAAAACCTGGGCACTTTACCATAATCCACTTCTAGTGAAAGAGCAGTGGGTGAGAACAGCCTGTTAAAGGACATTGCATTAGGATGTTATCATTAGAGCTGCTGATCCAGCACTTACCAACTAAAGTCCTTTTCCTGGTTCGGACGCCCACACAATCAGCGGCGCAGGAGGAGAACTTGGACCAGGCGGTCAGCTGGCAGTCATCCTGACATGGAAGCTGGCAGGACTGAGTGAGTTGAGGCATTGGACCTGCAAACTTCAGACACGCCGCCACATCTGCCGGTCCACTATCTAGCTTCTTACACGAGACGGCTGGATGAGAAAGAAAAAGATAAAGATAAAAAGCACAGCTCCAGACTGAGAGTAAACTGTCTTAGATACAAAATATATGACAAAAAATATATATTCTATCTAAAATATACTTTATATACATATACAGTGCTCAGCATATATGAGTACACCCCCACAAATCTCTCTTTTAAGTTGATATTTTCTATAGGATTTTTTACAATATTATATTTGTGCATATACATTAGATTAGTCAGTACTGAAGCCCAATATGGAGCTAATCTAACAAAATAACTTATAATGGTTCAGAAATTAGTAGCATAAATGTATATGCTAGGGAAAATATTAAATACATTTTTCAAAAATAGCAAAAATCAAAAGAAACAAAAAAATATATAAAATTTTGTTGAAATTTTGTAGTTTGTATTTGTTTTTCAATATTTTGCAAGAAATTAAATGTGTTATTTTTCCATTTCTAAAGATGTTCTGTGACTAAAGTATTATTTTAATAAATATATCTGTTTAATAAATCTGTTTTGTTCAAATGCGCTAATATATAAATTACCTATATTCACTGAGAAATGGATAAAAATATTCATTTTCAAAATGGGGTGTACTCATATATGCTGAGCACTGTATATGTGCTGATTGTATTTTGTAAATATGACACTCACTAATATAAAAAAATATACATATAATTATATTTAATTTCAGTATTTACTGTATATGTAGTTTTAATATATTTTGATATATGAAGGTTGAAATTAAATATACTTTTTATTTATTCATTTGTTTATTCTGGTGAATAATTATTCATTAGAATAATGAATTATAATTCATTATTGTTGAATAAAAATATTAATTTATTTTCATATTCATTTATTTTATTTTCGGCGTAGTCTCTTTATTAATCCGGGGTCAGCACAGCAAAATAAACCGACAACTTATCCAGCATATGTTTCACACAGCGGATGCCCTTCCAGCTGCAACCCATCACTGGGAAACATTCATACACGCTCATTCACACACATTTCCCTACGGACAATTTAACTTCCCCAATTCACCTATACCACATGTCTTTGGACAGTAGGGAAAAGAACCCAGAGGAAATCCACGTGAACATGTAAACTCCACACAGAAAAGCCAACTGATCCAGCCGAGGCTCGAACTAGCGACCGCCTTGCTGTGAGGCGATTGTGCTACCCACTGTGCCACCGTGACACCCCAACCTCCATATATCAAAATATATTTAAAAATGTACACAGATATACAAAATACATTTCCAACCTGACATGTGGATGGAAATCTAAAGCATCTATTATATAAATCTATTTTTTAAATCTATATATATATATATATATATATATATATATATATATATATATATATATATATATATATATATATATATATATATATATATATAAATTGTTTATTATTAATTATATTATTAATTAATTATATCAATTTGAAATGCATTTAAATATATTTAGAAAAATCAATACAATCTTCTTTTATGAATAAAGAGACTCAAAAAAGGTTGAAAAAAGGTTAATGGTGAGTAAATAAAATTTTTTGGGTGAACTATCCCTTTAATATATTCAATATATTAAATGAGTAATGTGATATAATTACTGCATTTTCATTAACAAATATTTGTAAAAATGTTTTTTAATTAAAACAAATAAAGCATATTTTTTTACTATTGTAGTGAGCTTGTTTGTGGTTATTATGAACTACAAATGCATAAAACATAAAGCTTTTTCTATTTATTAAAAATTATACCGCTTTTCTTAACAAAAATAAATAATGATCTGTATCTTTACTTGTGCTCCTGCCACTCTCAACTCAAGCTACACTGTCAAAATGTTCATTTCTAAGAAACAAAGCATGTACTATTATTTATATAACACTTTAAATCTTTAAAATCTTTAAGTCAGTTCAACAAAAAAACATAATCCTTATTTCCTTTTGCTTTTTCTTGTTCACACAACTTTTGAAAACAACAGCTGCACTGATCTAAAATTATTTGTCAGTAATACAAAAAACATTTAGTTAGGTTAACATAAGATTATTTATTAGTTTTCTGGAGAGATGAACTACTCTGTAACAAAACTTTTAAGTTGTAATAGAGAGTATTGACAGGAAAGCGTGGGGAGAGGAGAGAGAGGAAGGATCGACATAGGACCTCGAAGCTGGAATCGAACTTGGGTCGCCATGAATACCAGAGTGACATGTGTCAATGCACTAACCACTACACCACGCAACTTTTGAAAACATCAGTTTTACTGACCTAAAATGTCTAAGTACTAAGAAATAATACATTATCAGAACAAACAAACATAGTTAAATTAAAACAAACAAACAAAAACAAAAAAAACATTTATTAGACACAGAATAAGAAACAGGGCAGGAAGTAAAACAATAATAACGGTAAACAAGACAAGGATCAAAACATGGCAGGACAAACTGGGAAAATTGCTTCATAATGCTTCACATGTGAAGCATGCCTTCTTGTTTTTCAATTTAAATATGTTTGCTTGTTCTGATAAGGGATTATTTCTTAGTACCAATTTCACAAGAGGTTTTTTTTCACTCAACTTCACATATTTTAGGTCAGTACAATTATGTTTTCAAAAGTTGAGTACATGTCGGCGCCAATAGTGTAGTAGTTGACACATGGAACACCAGTGTTCATGGTGACCCGAGTTCGAATCCTGCCCCAAGGTCCTATGCCGATCAATCCCCACTCTCCTCTCCTCACGCTTTCCTATCTATACTTTCTACTGTCCAATCAATTAAAGGAGAAAAAATGAGTCCATGAGGAAAAACAAAAGGAAATGATTATGTTTTCGTTGTTCACTCAACTTCAGGCATTCCAGTTCTGCAGACAATAAATGTTTAGTTGGCACAAGTTCACCTCTCCAGAAAACTAACAAATAATCTTAAGTTAACCCAACTAAATGTTTTTTGTTTTACTGACAAATAATTTTAGGCCAGTGCAGCTGTATTTTCAAAAGTCGATTGAACAAGAAAAAGCGAAAGGAAATAAGGATTATGTTTTTTTTTTTGTTAAACTGACTTAAAATGTTTTACAGTGTAGGTTCTTTTTCCACCATCTGAGCTTAGGTGCACCAATGTCAGCACTATCAAGTGTTAGTCTGGAGAATTAATAATGCAAAAATAAAAAATAAAATCAGAACAAAAAGGCACTGATAAACATCAGCCCACTCTCACCCATAAAGCCACACACATTGAATAAAGATATGCATCTTCTGATTGATTGCACGGTTAAACGCCTATTGACTGGAGTAGCCGGATGAATCCAGATTTATATCAGTGAACGAGGGTAAATGCTATTGTATTGGATTGCTTCTTCAGTCTTATTGAGGGATTCTATTACAGCTAATGGTTGTTAATGTTAGCAGTGCTGAGATGCTGATATCTAAAAAAGCATTTGTGTTGCTAAGCGAGCTTGAACACACAATGCAGACAGTCTCTTACTGTATCTTTCACTTAAAGAGCAAAACATGCATACACCATTCATTTTTAAAAGCATTTCTCTTCTTAAATTTGTCTACATCAAAATGGTTGTCAATAAATCTTTCCAAATGTGTTTCTATAAAGGTATCTCAATTAAAAAATAGCAACGTCCAGTGTTTCTTGATATGTATTATTTTAAAATAAGACCATCTCAGCAGAATCTTAAACTTGTGAAGAGGGTGTTTCTGTACCTCTGGCTTGTAGTCCTGGTCCACAAGTCTCTTGTGCTCCAGGACTGTCCTGGCGAATGGACCAAGGTACCAGCTGACACCTGCGCCACTTGTGGGTTTTCCACCTACAGCACAGTATATACACACACATATTTCTAGGCACTTGTAGTTTTCTATGCTTATGAATGCAGTTGTATACACAATGTATATGCTACAGTATGTATCAAAATGTAACATTTTGACTTATAGGATTTCATAAAGCACAACATTTCTATAAATATGCTGTTTATCACATAGATGGCAAACTGGAAATTTCTTTGAGCACTTTTATTGCACATTTTTGTAATCTAAAAGTATTTTAGCTTACTTACCTAAAGTAATTCTTAAATACAACTTTTTTTTTGCTGTTTACCTCTATATAAAAAAATAACATGCCAATAACTAATAACGTGCATAAATAAATATATACACACACAGTTGAAGTCAGAATTATTAGCCCCCCTGAAATATTAGACCCCTGTTCATTTTTTTTGTTCAATTTCTGTTTAACGAAGAGAAGATTTTTTTTAACACATTTCTAAACATAAGAGTTTTAATAACTCATTTCCAATAACTCGTTTATTGCATCTTTGCCATGATGACAGTAAATAATATTTTACTAGATATTTTTCAAGACACTTCTATACAGCTTAAAGTGACATTTTAAGGCTTAACTGGTTTAATTATGTTTACTAGGCAAGTTATGGTAATTAGGCAAGTTACTGTATAATGATGATTTGTTCTGTAAACCATAGAAAAAAAAAATTAGCTTAAAGGGGCTAACAATATTGACCTTAAAATGTTTTAAAAAAAAATTTAAACTGCTTTTATTTTAGCTGAAACAAAACATATAAGACTTTCTCCAGAAGAAAAAATATTATCAGGCATACTGTTCAACATCATTTAGGAAATATTTAAAAAAGAAAAAAAAAATTCAAAGGGGGCTAATAACTCTGACCTCAACTGTGTATATATATATATATATATATATATATATATATATATATATATATATATATATATATATATATATATATATATATATATATATATATATATATATATATATATATATATATATATATATATATGCATTTTTAGAGTTATATGACATTGTTTTGATAGTACTATACTATATACAGTCACCAGCCACTTTATTAGGTACACCTGTCCAACTGCTCGTTAACGCAAATTTCTAATCAGCCAATCACATGGCAGCAACTCAATGCATTTAGGCATGTAGACAGAGTCAAGACGATCTGCTGCAGTTCAAACCGAGCATCAGACTGGGGACGAAAGGTGATTTAAGTGACTTTGAACGTGGCATGGTTGTTGGTGCTAGACGGAATGGTCTGAGTATTTCAAAAACTGCTGATCTACTGGGATTTTTATGCACAACCATCTCTAGGGTTTACATAGAATAGCCCGAAAGAGAGAGAGAGAGAGAAAAAAAAAGAGTGGCAGTTCTGTGGGGGTGCAAATGCCTTGTTGATGCCAGAGGTCAGAGGAGAATGGCCAGACTGGTTCCAGCTGATAGAAAGGCAACAGTAACTCAAAAAAACTTTGCCTGGTCTGTTGAGTCTCGATTTCTGTTGCAACATTCGGATGGTAGGGTCAGAATTTGGCATCAACAACATGAAAGCATGGATCCATCCTGCCTTCAATTCAGCCTACCTATCAACGGTTCAGGCTGGTGGTGCTGGTGTAAGGGTGTAAAGGATATTTTCTTGGCACACTTTGAGTCCATTAATACTAATTGAGCATCGTATTAATGCCACAGCATACCTGAGTATTGTTGCTGACCATGTCCATCCCTTTATGACCACAGCGTACCTATTCTCTGATGGCTACTTCCATCAGGATAATGCGCCATGTCATAAAGTGTGAATTATCTCTGACTACTTTCTTGAACATGACAATGAGTTCACTGTACTCAAATGGCCAGCACAGTCACCAGACCTCAATCAAATAGAGCTCCTTTGGGATGTGGTAGAACGTGAGATACGTCATGGATGTGCATCCGACAAATCGGCAGCAACTGCGTGATGCTATCATGTCAATATGGACCAAAATCTCCAGTACCAGTACCTTGTTGAATCTATGCCATTAAGGATTAAGGCAGTTCTGAAGGCAAAATGGGGTCCTACCCGGTACTAGTAAGGTGTACCTAATAAAGTGGCCAGTGAGTGTATATTTATATATATATATATTTTGACAGATTTTATGACGTATCTGTACATTAACGGTAAACATATGAACTGTATTATGTTCACATTTACATACAGTAAATAATAGTGATATTTATGGTTGTGTATATAACATTTTTTAATAGATTGAATGATATTTCTGTTCTTTGAATGCCAAATTGCTGAACAACAATTATGTTCACATTAGCACAATAAAAAATATTAAGTGATGCATTGTAAGTATTCAAGTTTGAAATGAACACTTTTGTTCAAATTTGCCAGGTGTATGAATAATTTCAGGCTAGACTGTATATTGTATATGTACAACATACTTTAATCCACACGCTTTACTGAAAAAAAATAAATATAATGACATATAATATATTTATAAAGCTTAAATGCGACATCCCTTCATATAATATTTACATTTGATCCATATAATGCATCTTTTTTTGCAACTGATTTAAAAACTCTCTATATTTGAATTACCTGTAGCCTGGACAAACAGATGAAGCATCACAGTCCTTCTCCTGCAAGAGCACTTCTGGACAGTCTTGGCCACCATTTGCCGGAAGCTGAATGATAATGCGTTTCCTTGATTGCTTCTTTTTCACAGAACCACCTGGATATACACAAGAGGATGGAGACAAAATATGAAACTGTCATGAATAAATATAGGAAACCTTGCAAAAAAACAATCGCTACATTAGTCTCTGTATGGCTGTGTTGAATTTAACAAGGTTTTCAGCCAACCTTAGGTTTCATAAATCTGAAAATGTTAGCACATACCAACTCCCATCTGCTCTGTGGTTTAATGACTTCAATATTAGATGCAATGGAGAAATGAAATGATAATAATGAGCTTTGTTTTTGTATTTTTTATAAACTCGGTTCAGTGATTCACGCTTTCAGCAAAAATCTCTATCCTGTGAAAGCATCCATAAATATGTGAATCTAATTATTCAGTCATTTTATAGCATTTGTATTCTGTACACAGAGGCCCTGTTTGTTGTTGTGCAAAAAAAGGCAAGACAATAATCCTTTATTTGCCGATGATATATCCCTGTTTATACAACAGTTCTGTCTGGTTCTCAAATCTGATTGGTTGATAGCCGTGAGATATTAAAGCAGTATCAGCACTCGTACAGCCTCTTCACCCTTTTGTATTACTCCGCCCATATTAGGACTAAAGAGGGACTAAACATCTCACTACAGTTTGACAAATATTGCAGCTGTTGGACAACATAATGTATTTTTGAGGCTTTTTTGGGTGAGAAAGTAGATTGTTTAGATTGCAACTATGAAGTTTATTTATAAAGATATTTTAAATATTTATAATTTCTGAGAGAGAGCAAGGTAGTGGCCATCAGCCAGTCATACTGAGCAGAGCAAAGATGGTTGACGTTCCACCACAAGATGATGACAGAAACCGCATAATAAGTCAGTAAATTTCAAACTACAGCTGATCAAATCATTATTAAACAGGTAAGTGACATTCTAAATCGATCTCTCTCTTTGTATGTTGTAGTGCTGTATTTATACCATAGTAATCTGGTAGTGTTTGCTTTGCTTCAGCTTTTCTGGGGTTAATTATGGTAATATCCCGACTGCAACAGAAAAATACTGGGAGATAGACTTAGACTGTAGACTTATGGCATTTTATGCTGTTCAGCCTTATAATCTTAAAATGTGAGCAAAATCACCTGTTTTCTCATCACTTTAGACATTACACAAGAGAATCATTCAAATACTAGCTCACGTTGGTGAATGAGCAACGGTTTCTGCAGTTTTGACGTCAGCTGCGGATGTGAGTGAATGGAAGAAGTAGTTCCTCGTACAAAAGTATTTTTGAGACTTTCCATGTGTGATTTTCTTTTTAATATACACAATTATGCTGTCAAACTGTTGTATAAACACAATATCACACGGGTAGCAGTGCGATATGGCTGTATATCGTCACTGGTGGGACACTAAGGCACTTGGCCTGCGAACTTGAGCCAGCACACGCCTCCCACCAGTGCTGATATACAGCCATATCGCACTGCTACTCATGAAATATTGCATATATATGTATATATATATATATCATTAAGGCAAAAAGGAACAAAAGTCATACTGCCGTAGCTTTTATTTTACCTAGAAACTCTAATTTCTAATGAGCCTGCATTGTTTTTGTTTCTGGACAAAGTCCTCATGTCAGTTTTAAGGATAGTTAGATAAATCCACATAAATGAAATATTTACTATTCTGTACTGTGAGTGAGTGAGTGTCTGCTGAGTGAGAAAAACTCAAGCACGTGGTCTTAAAAAGGCCAATATTTATACAAATCCTAACGGTGTGTGACATTCACTAGAAAAAAATATTTTAACAAGAAAAGCTCATTTGCTTCATATAACAAGCTGCTCGGATATTGTTGGCTTATTTGTTCTGGTTTCTATAGACAGGGTTGCCAAGCAACAATACCTCTTTATAGTGTTGATAGAGAGCGATTGTGGGCACAAAAAAATCTGTTTCTTATCCCTTCTGACAGAACGCTAAAAGCCGATGAAAATGATTTCTGCCAATACATGACAATTTCAGCACTTGAAACACTTTTAACTCATGTGATGCTGTATTGAACACAGTGTCTTCCACTCATATTGGCACCAGTTTTTATTTTATTGTTTTATGTATTTATTATTATTATATTTATTAAATATATTTTCATATTAAGAAAAAAATGCAACCAATTATTGTTATTTTTGTAATATATTTTAAAGATAAAAATATATTTAATAAACATTTATTAAATTTAAAAAATAAAATCATACATAATAAAATAAAATAAAAAATAAAATATCTCATCTCGAAACTTGAATGTTAAGCAATATATTAAATTTATTATACATTTATTTTAACTAAAATTATTCATTCATTCATTTTCTTTTCTGCTTAGTCCCTTTATTAATCTGGGGTCGCCACAGCGGAATGAACCGCCAACTTATCCAGCACGTTTTACGCAGCGGATGCCCTTCCAGCTGCAACCCATCTCTGGGAAACATCCATACACTCTCATTCACACACACATTACACGCAAACGCAGGGAGATTCCACACAGAGATGCCAACTGACCCAGCCGAGGCTCGAACCAGCGACCTTCTTGCTGTGAGGCGACAACACTACCTACTGCGCCACTGCGTCAAAATTAAAATTAAATTAAATTAAACTAAAAATCTCATCTAGAAACTCTTATATTTTGAGCAATACATCAAACGGTTAAACAATAAAGATGCCACAATAAGTAGAAGAAGAGTGGGTTTCATGAGTCTCTCTCTCTCTGTGTGTGTGTGCGTGTGTGTGTGTGTGTGTGTGTGTGTGTGTGTGTGTGTGTGTGTGTGTGTGTGTGTGTGTGTGCGTGTGTGTGGGTGTGTGTGGTGAAGTACCTGTCTGGCAGATGGAAGGGCAGGGAGTCCAGTCACTGTATGGAGTGACCACACAGTCTCTCTTGCAGGGCAGAAGACACGGCCTTACAGTCTCTGGACGCAGACTCTCTGGACACCTACATATAACACATAAAAACAGGATGTTCAGATGTTCATTGCAAGAAGCACAAGATATTCTTTGGATTATCGCAAATTGCGCTGGAGAGCAAGATCTTCAGGTCTGACAAAAAAGTGTGGTGTTGTTAGGCCTTAAATGTTACTGTCATTAAAACAACAACAACAACAACAACAAAAAGAAGAGACAAACCGAATACTCAGACATTCAGATATTTTATAAGTATATATTATTTTGCTGTACTTATTTTTTAAGATGCTGTACATAATTATCTGATTGTCCAATTAGAAATTAAATAAAAAATTGACCGATCAGAGAGCTGCAAAGAGCAAAGAACACCAGCAGAGATGTTTAGCTCCACCCACTCCCATGACACAAAGATAATGATGTAATTGAGATTGCATATATGAAAATACATTTGAAATATATTTTGCCAATAAATATTCATTTGTTCAAAAAGTTTCTTAAGGAATCGTCTTAAATCTTAAGAAAATATTACACAAATAACCCTAATGAGTTTGTTTTAATCATTAAGCCCTGTTTTAAGATATCATTAGATCTGTGTACATATTATACTAATTGTTCTAATTATAAACAGTACTATTCATACTTTTGTTCACCATCTTGTCTCACCAAATGTTTACTTTGATTGTATTCATGCAGGTCAAACAGTCCATGTTTTTTTGTTTGATTGTTTATTTATTTATTTATTTATTTATTTATTTATTTATTTATTTATTTATTTATTTTCTACTTCTTTATTTATTATTTTTTACCTATCTATCTATCTATCTATCTATCTATCTATCTATCTATCTATCTATCTATCTATCTATCTATCTATCTATCTGTCTATCTGTCTATCTGTCTGTCTGTCTGTCTGTCTGTCTGTCTGTCCGTCTGATTATTTATTTATCGATTTATTTATGTATTATTTTTATTTATTTATTTATTTATCTATTTATTTATTTGTTTATTTATCTACTTATTTATTATTTTTATCTATCTGTCTGTTCGTTCGTCTGTCAACCGTTCATCTGTCCGTCCATTCATCCAACCATCCATGCATCCACCCATCCATCTGTTCATTTACTTATTCATTTATTATTTTTATCTATCTATCCATCCGTCCGTCCATCCATCCATCCATCCATTTTTTATTTATTTGGTTGTTTGTTTATTTATTTTTATTTATTTTACATTGGTCTGTAAATATGACAAATGAATAGCTTTAAATAATTAGTTTGACATTTTTCTTGCATTTTTAATTTAATTGTGTTATTCTCAATGCTTCATGTGACTGCTGTTGATTCCCTCATTCAATAAAAGTACACAGTCTTCCATCTTTGCTTTATTGTCTGATAAATAATAATAATAATAATAATACTACTACTAATAATAATAATAATAATAATAATAATTATTATTATTATTATTATTATTATTATTCAAAATATTACTTACCGTATTTTAGACCAAATAAATAAGGCAGCATAAGACATACATTATACAGTATATACAATAGCAGAATGCACATACTATAATGTGATCAACCTCATATTTGCTTTCATTATAATGTATATATGTCTGCATTATATACACCACCCCTCTCTCCTTCCTCTCTACTTCCCTGCACCCTTCCACCCTTACCACTCCTTCCACATAAAATCCTGTATGGATCAGCATGCGGCTCACATGTGTGTGTCTGAATGTGCAGATCAGTGGTAAAGCCTAGCACATGAATAACCCCAGGAAGAAAGCAGGACTCATTTCCATTGCCAGCATGAGGTCCCTGAGCTCCACACCCTGTTTCCACAGCCACTGACAGAATAATGCCGCTATTAAACTGAATAAATAAACAGATCATTTATTTTCCCAGTAGACGCCTTGAGGGAAAGACCAGATCCAGATACTTAAAACTACCGGCTGAGAGCTCATCAACTTAAAGACTCTCTCTGTCAATAAAGATCAAGCAGAAGACTTTGCCATTGAGCTTTAGAAACACAAAGCATGATAGGCTTCCATATCAAGACCAAAAAATGACAAAAATGAATAAATAAATAAATGATAAATAATTGTAATACTATAATAAATGTTATTAAATAAAATGAATAAATGAATGAATGAACAAACCAATGAAAGAATCCATGAATGAATGAACAAACGATTGAGTGAGTGAATGAACAAACCAATGAATGAATCAATGAATGAATGAACAAACGATCTAGTGAGTGAATGAACAAACCAATGAATGAATGCATGAATGAATGAATGAAACATGGACTGTGCACTGCATGAAGATAATGAAAGGAAACATTTGTTAAGACAAGATATTAAACAAAACAATTAGTATAATATGCATGAGGATCTAATTATATCTTAAAACCTTGCTTTAATTATAAGTAAAATGTACAACCATTTAGGGATATTTTTGTATATTTTTTAAAATAAAAAAAATATTTGATAAATATTCATTGAATTAATAAAATAATTATATATATATAATTATATAATTATATAATATATATATATATTTAATAACATAAAAAATACTATAAAAATTAAATTAAATTAAATACAACATCCAATAAAATAAAATACATTTCTGGGAAAAATAAAAGAACTATGTAACAATGTTGGGTTCACAGAGGTGTCTGTGAAAATTATGAAAAAAAAAATTTACAGTATATCGTATCAAAATCACATATTGTACCATAACAAAGACAAACTACATGTTTATATGTGAGGGAACTTCTAATTCTGGAGGGAACTTCAGAAGGCGTGGGGTTGCAATTACGTGTACAGTACTATAACATGTAAAAGGAAACATGAAAAAACTATGTAAATGCAACACGTGCAATAAAAATAAAATACATTTCTGGAAAAAATAAAACAATAATTTTCTGAAAAATAATTATTATCTGACTGTGCTAAAATTGCATTGTTGAATAGTAAAGATTAAGAATAGACTAAAATTGTACTGTATCACAATTGCATTGTTTTATGAGACAAAGACAAACCCAACTGTAATTAATAGTGTTAACAAGGGAAAGAACTACAATCCATCAAAGCATCAAGTTTTTGGCTACAAATATACATATATATCCAAATATTTAATTATATTAAGATCATAAGGAGGATAAGGCAATTTTGTCATCTGCTGTGTTTTATGGAAGTTTGTATCTTTCATAATAAACATCTTCTACAACTCTCTGATTGGTTCAGTTGCACTGCACCATGGGAAATGTAGTTCTTCTGCATGGATTCCCAAAATTAAACATGACTGTTTTAAAAATAATCTGAACCGATCAGAACAACAGATTTAATAAAACCATATTTAATCAATTAACAACCTCAGAGCTCACAGCAGGCCTGTCTTAAAAGATTGATCAGTTACTGTTAAAAATCAATTTCCCTATGGAGAAAATTAATATCGCTTTTCCTTCAGGGACTGCTGCGCTCTATTAAACTGTTCAGCACAATTTAAGCAGCTCCGTATACAATCTACACTCAACTTAACACAGATCAATAAAAGTCACTGTGTTAAACTGTAGAGTTGAATTTTCAACATCAAAAGTCGACGTCCCATAATGCAATTCACAACCGTAAATAAACAAAAAACACTTAATAAAGAAACTGATATTTACAATGTGTGTTGTTGAGGTACCACTAACCAAAGTGCCACTGACTTAAAAAATGTTAAAAAAATAAAATAAAATTTACTCGAATGCAATATATTTATATACCAACCAATGTAAATTTAATGCATGGAATGTATTGTAAACACTTACTTTTTAGGCGGCACCTGGCCCACATTGACCCGGACACAGATGACTTTCCGTGTCTGCATGCCGACAGAGCAGAAGGCATCATTAACAGCGGTTCCTGGTGCGGCCCGGCTGATCGAGCTGTTGGCGGAGGGAACAGAGGTGTCCTCTATGCACTGGCCCCAGGGCCCCGTCTGCCAGTGGTACACAGTGCAGGGGTGATCATTGCAGCTGCGCACTTCCTGCAAGGCACTGCTGTTGGGGCACTGAACTCCACCTGGAGGATAAAAAGGGTCATGGAGGTGTTATGACTGGGTGAATCATAAACCTGTAATGACTTTTTTTCAGAAGCTAAAGAGGTTTTAATGTTGTAATATATAGTCTATAGTTTCAGTTTGTTTTGACAGGAGATCTATTTACTTTATCATATTACTGTGCAGTGGTAATAATACTGCAAAAGTCATTATTTTTACTCCCTATGCAACAAAAACAATAAATCAGCATACTGTTACTGTTATGCCAGGTACTACAGAATTTATTTCAAACAATTAAAGTGGTGTGAATGTATTTTGAATATTATTACAGTAGTATCATGAAAGGGATAGTGCATCCAAACAAAAAGAAAATTTCGATTTGATAGAAGAAAAAAACTCAAACAATGTGGTGCAAGTAATTGATGAAAGCATTTACTTGCACCCCATTGTTTAAGTTTCTTTCTTTTATCGAATACAAAATAAGATTGTGTTGGAAAGCAACAGATACTTATTTCTGGAGTAATTTTGTTCCTAATATAAATGTAAATGGATTTTGGCTTTAGAATATCTTGTTTTGTGTTCAACAGAATAAAAAAAATAATAATAAAAGTTTAGCACCACTTGAGTGTGAGTTAAATTGTGAGGACATTTTCATTTTGAGTGAACTACACCTTTAATATTAATACCACTTTATTACTTAACCATTACAGTCTTATACCCAAGTATTATGATTATATTAATAAATGATAATTGTTCTATTTTCAATTTAAAATATATATTAATATTAAATCATTATTATTAATAATGAAGTTATTATTACATAAGTTCTATTCATATTTGTACTCACCAAATAACTATTTCATCATTTGAGTAAGGTTAAAAAACATTTTATTAATCTAAACCCACATTTTTTATGTTTATTATTTATAAATTTACTATATATATATATATATATATATATATATATATATATATATATATATATATATATATATATATATATATATATATATATATATATATATATATGTATGTATGTATGTATGTATATGGTTGAAGTCAGAATTATTACTATTAATCATTTTTTTCCCCAATTTCTGTTTAACAATTTTTATAATAACTGATTTATTTTATCTTTGCCATGATGACAGTAAATAATATTTTACTAGATATTTTTCAAGACACTTCTATACAGCTTAAAGTGACATTTTAAGGCTTAACTAGGATAATTAGGTTAACTAGGCAGGTTAGGGTAATTAGGAAAGTTTTTGTTTAATGATGGTTTGTTCTGTAGACTATCAAAAAAAAAAGAAAATTAGCTTAAAGGAGCTAATAATTTTGACCTTAAAATGGTTATAAAAAGTTTAAAACTGCTTTAATTCTAGCCAAAATATATATGCTTTAATAAACCATTTTTTAATGATACTGATGACTCTGTTCTGTCCTTGCACTCTTTTCCCTTTTTGAACCTTTTGGCATCTACATGAAGTATTTTAAAATTGATTTTCCCTCCGTTGAACTGTTTATTTACATTTTTTAAATGTACCAAAGCAACATCTTAACTCCTTAGATGTTGTTTTAAGGATTGTTGTTTCCACTACAGAACAACAAACAACTTAGGCCCAATCCCAATTCTACCCCTTAGCCCCTCCCCTTACCCCTACCCCTCATTTTGCGCATTCACATGAAGGGGTAGGGGTGTCCCAATTCTCTTTAACTTGAAGGCGTTGGGCTAAGGGGAAGGGGTAGATAGCCCTTGAAACAAAGATTTTCCAGTACCACACTAGAAACCAAGGGGTACAAAGGTTTCCCAGAATAAACCCGCTACAACAGCAGAATGGCTGGACGCGAAGTTAGGAGATGCACAAATTAGTATTTTTGTCATTGTTAGAAATTTTTACAACAAAAAAGCATATGTTTTAATATATTCATAACGGCGCTTGTGTTTTATCATCATGCTTAAAAAAAAAAAAACGCTAAAATAAAAAACGCCAGGTTTTGCCATCTGTCATCCCTAATAATAACTCCTGTACAGCAGTCCTACAGCATTCTGACACTCAATGACACTCCAATACCCTGTCAAAAAAAGTGTAGTGGCTGGGAATGACCTTTTTACAGTGTCTGCTATAATGTTAAAGTTGTTTTCGTGTGATTACATATGAATATGGCCACGTTGTAAATCCACAGTACAGTTATGAGCTTATTGCCACATAATATCGTTATGACAACATGATATCATTGCCTTTAGTGATTTCCTGTTTCCTGTTTCCTACAGTGCAGGTGCTGTAGTGCTGTCCCATTTCTTATGGGTAAATTTTGAAGCCCTTCCCCTTCACAATCGGTTTTAAGAGCCAAGGGGAAGGGGTACAAAAATAGAATTGAGATTGGGCCTAAATTATACAGTTAGATTATACATAATTATAATTGTGAAGTATATTATGAGGTTACTGCAGGCACCACTGTTAGCATGAATGCCACGCTGAAATATATTTACCAAGTAATGCTTGGTTGTCATTACAACCTATAGTCACACAAAAGCATCAGATTCCCCATGGAGCGGTCAGCCATTATCTCAATGGAGCGCATCAACAACCATACACCGATCAATGAGAAAACGGCAAACCGGTGAATGAGAAAAGTGGACAAACCATGTATCAAGCAGTGCTCCTTGTTCAAAAAATAATAATGAATAATTGACTCATCTTTTGTAGCAATGCAGCCCTTCAGTTTCTCATTTATAAAAAGCATATCGACTATTATCACACACTTCATTAGACACGTGAGCACCATTAGAAAACACTTGCCGTAAGCAGCAACAACATAATGGCCTTGAAAAATAAAAAAAAAAAATACTCGAAAAGGATGGATATTTGACTTACAAAGCATCTAATAGTGGTTGAGGGCATGCCGGGGCAATGCATTAGCAGAGCTTCAAAAGCTGCACCAGAATCGCATTGTTTCAAATGGGGATTAACACTCCCTCCGGTTATTTATTGACCTGTGACTCAGATGAAGACTAATCCGTTGTACAATTACCAAAGTGAGTCTGCGCAGCTCAGAGTAATTGCATGTTCTTGGTCCATTGCTGCACCACTAAGAGCTGCAGTTCACATACACTTTTAGTTTGCCGTTAAGCTTTCCTCGATGTAGGATGAAGTGACGTGCTTAAAGGGATAGTTCCAACACAGGCTCATTGGAAATATGTGCTTTAGCCTACATTTTTGTGAAACTGCTAAAAACGTACTTCAAGATACGTTTGACTGCCGTTTCTTGATAAAATAACACTATGGGGCACCATAAAGCCAACAAATTTTGATCCTTTTCACACTAAATATATTTACAGGGACATTTTATGGACAAATAAAAGATTATTTTCATGTAATTCTTTGCACAACACCATATGAATACCACAAAACATCTTAACAATGTCTATGATTTGTAATTGAACAAATTAGCTCTTTCTGGTGAAGTCCGGTGGTTGGTTTAGGCCAGTGGTTTGCTAGATGATCTGTGCGATAAGCTCTGCTTTCTTGTGGATGTGTAAAAGAAGGACGTTTACCTAAAATGTACAGAACTTATCCTAATGGTGTGTTCACACCAGATGCGGATGAAGCATCAATCGCAAGTGATTTACATGTTAAGTCAATGCAAAGATGTGAATAGACATCCTGCGATGCGATTCGCGTGAATAATGCGGCGCGAGCTATCCGTTCACGTGAACGAAGCGGTGTGAATAGATAATTTTGCGCATTTGACCAATCAGGAGCTCTTGTAGGAGCATGATTATGATGTAGCACCTGCAGTTGGTGTCTAGAGGGAAAATACCTCCTGCCGACATCGGACAACAGCTTATCAAACAGGGCTCAGCTCAGTCAAAAGCACTGCTGAAAGCTTCTGTCATCCAGGTACAGTTTCTGGAGGAGTTGATGAAGTCAGAGCTGGGTGCACCTCTGAAGGGATCTAGTGCACTCAGACACGGCGCCGAACAAATCTAAGCTGTTTTTAAGCCTTCCTAAAACCAACACAATATCAATTCGGCAATTCGTAACTTTTTGATTTAGTGGCTAGTTCATATGAATTCGTACGATCTAATTCGTACAATTTAGTACGATTTGCTCATCCCCCAATGATGGTTGGGTTTAGGGGTGGGATTAGGTGCCACGCCTCCTTTTTAAAAACGTACAATTTCGTACGACTGAACTACGAATTCGTACGAAATAGCCACTAAACTGACAAAAAATAAAATACTTACGTTTTCTCGTGAGATCAGGCTGCCTAAAACACAAAGCACAGCTACTCTCTCAATAAAATCTATGTTAGCTGTTTATCAACGAAACTAGAATTACAAGGCAGACAGAAGTGAAGCCATGACGCGAATCCGTATCTGTTGTGAAGTGAATTTCAGGTGCGAATGAAGCGAATTTCATGCGTGAGTGAAGCGAGTAAACTCAAAAAGTTCACATGTCTATTTACGTGCGAATATCGTAATTTATTCACGCGTGCTGTGTCTGGTGTGAACACAGCATAAGACATGCATTTCATATTCGCAAAATTGTAGACAGTGCCCTCTAGTGGATTTGTCATTTGAAATGTGCAACAAACATACCCTAAGCAACGTATTTTATGTAAGCAAAAATGTAGTTTAAATATATGCGGCACATATATTTAAATGAGCCTGAAATGATTAGTTCATCCCAAAAAACAAATAAACAAACAAACAACAGACAATAACAAAACAATTACTCAATATTTACTCACCCTCGGGTGGTTCTAAAATTTTATAAGTTTCTCTTTTTCTGTTGAACACAAGTAAGTTATTTTGAAGAATGTTGACATCCATAATATTAAAAAAATCTAATTTTATGAAAGTGAATGGTTACCAGTTTTCCTACATTTCTGATGCTGGACCACAAGTCAAGTCTTTATTTTTAGGAATTAACACAAGTCACATTTATTTATTTGTAGGAATAGCTTAATTTAAATTGTATGAATTTAAATGATTGATTTTTCAATGGAAGGCTTATTTATTCAGCTTTCAGATGATGTAAAAATCTCAATTTCAAAAAAGCTGACATTTATGACAGGTTTCGTAGTCCATGGTTATTATTATTATTATTTTTCAAAAATATCTTCTTTTGTGTTCAACTGAACAAAGATAGTTCTGTTTACAAGTGAGGGGTGAGTAAATAATGACAGAATTGTTATTTTTGTACTGTTCCCTTAAGAAACAGTGCATTTGAAATCCTCACACTCTGCACTTAGAAAGAGCACATATGTGTGTTATATGTAACCATGCATTCAAATGTAAAATCATAAATGTTTTAATATTACATTAAAATTGTATATTTTCATGCATACAGTATGCTCGTTTTTCCAGGGTGTGAAAAGGTGTTAAACAAGGGTCAATGGCTGGTTTAGTAGTAACATGGTGCTGGTGCTCAGCCTGGGGATCTGTTCAGAAGTGTTCACACTTGAACAAACTGTGGATGCTCTGTTAGTTCATTAATTTGAATTAATGTAATCACTGCCATTTGAACCCTGGTGCATCCTTTTATTCTACTTCCAGACACATTATGGTGTTATTTGAAAGGAAATTTTCATCCAAAGAAATCTGACACAGCATCATTAAACCAGCATAAGGTTACAGCCATCATAGGTTATAATTAGGCACACACGGAATCTGCGCAGGTAAAATTCCGCAGATTTTTAGCCCATCATTAAGTCTGTTTTTTTACTTGAGTAAATGTGTGTAAATCTATATTTATTCATTTTTTTTTTATTAATTACAGTAATATTATTGACTAATATGAAAATGTTCATCTGATTTAAGCACAATGCAGTTTGTAAAGTAATATTTTCTGTCTTTCAGTAGAGATATTATATGAGAGGCTTACATGTTTACAGAATAAAGTGAATCTAACTGGATTAGCATTTTAAACATTAAATAAAAGTTAAAAAGATATTTTTTATTTCACATATTAAGGTTTTAGTAATGATACTCATAAAATAATTCCACAGAAATCTGCAGATTTTTACCAAAATTCTCCACAGAAATTGCAAAAAACTTCCACAGATTCCGACTGGCCCTACTTATAATCTTAAAAAATATAGCAATTAGCTCACACATTAAAATGTGTGTGTGTGTGTGTGTGTGTGTGTGTGTGTGCGCACGTGTGTGTATTATTTTAGTACATATATGAGTAAAAGCAAAATTCAAGAGAATCAAAAAATGTATAAAATTTTGTAGCTTGTATTTTTTTCCAATATTTTTCATGAATTTAAATGTATAATCCTGCTATTTCTAAAGATGTTCGGTGACTAAAATATTACTTTAGTTCATTCATTCATTCATTTTTCTTCAGCTTAGTCCCTTTATTCATCTGGGGTCGCCACACCAGAATGAACCCCAACTTATCCAGCATATGTTTTACACAGCGGATGCCCTTCCAGCTCTTCTACACACTAATTCACACACTGTACATACACACACACTACGGCCAATTTAGTTTATTCAATTCACCTGTACCCAAGTTGTACCCATGTCTTTGGACTGTGGGAGAAACCGGAGCACCTGGAGGAAACCCATACAAACAGAGGGAGAACATGCAAAATCAAACATCTTTCAGCTAAGTCTCTCTATTTCAGAGGTCGCTACAGCGGAATGATCCGGCAACTATTCCAGCATATGTTTTACGCAGCACATGCCAGGGACATTGTTAGAAATAAAGTTTTACTGGGGCACGCCAGACTGACTGCATTTGCCGTCTATATATGTGAAGGAAATCTTTAACATGTAGTTTTTATCTCCATCAGTGGATTTATATCCATGCAGGCATTCAAGCAGACATGAAGAGATTATGAATACATTTATCGCACCTTCATCCCTTGTTAGTTGCACATTCTTCCATGTGAGAAGACTTAAAAAAGCGGCGGCCCCTTGCAAGGTAATGAGGGTCTCGGAGCGCTAAGTGATTCAAACCTCAGGTGAGCTCAGGCTGTAAGTGTGTATCTGATGTGTAATAGACTGATGGATAAGTGGTTGCTTTGGGCTAAACCTCTTCCTTCCTTCTACCAGAAATCCATTTCCACAACACACAGCTTGAGGGAACGCGACTCGCGCTGCTAGCTAAGAGCTAATCGGCTTGGTTTGCTTTAACGTCACATCGTTTTACGCTCATGCTATAGGGCTGGAATCAAAGGTAGCGTGTTTGCTGCATCTGTAGAGCGGGTTTTGCTTTATAAATGACAGTTTTAGCACAAATGTGTGGCAGCGTTTTGAGCAATGGAGCTTTCTGCCCTGTGGCGAATTGAGCTACGTGCTGCAGTGCTCGGATTATTAGCCTTCAAACGATTCAGGAGACGGTGCGCCAAATTGATGACAAGCGTCTGAGAAAGCAGGTGTGTGCTGACAGTGGCATGAAGTTGAGTAGATCTGGTTTTGCCCGCCATCTGCCTGTGTGTGAGGTGATAGAGAGGATGGCGTGAAGCAATGGTCATTTGGTGTTCGTGTTGTGCATAACGAATGAACAGAGGACGCTAGGAGGAGTAGAAATGTATAACACCACAAGCGTCATCTCATTTTAGTGCATGGAATGGGATGCTTAGAACTGTTATGGATACATTTATGAAATGTTAAAACTGAAATATCCAGTAGGTGGCAGGTATTTAATGAGTGAGTCAGTGAATCATTCATTCCATTCAAATGATACGTTCAAAAGCAAAATCATTAAGGAATTGAAGAGTTGGTGTCACGGTGGCGCAGTGGGTAGCACAATCGCCTCACAGCGAGAAGGTTGCTGGTTCAAGCCTCGGCTGAGTCAGTTGGCATTTCTGTGTGGAGTTTGCATGTTCTCCCCGTGTTCGCGTGGGTTTCCTCCGGGTGCTCCTGTTTCCCCAACAAGCGTCAAAAGAGATATGCCATAGGTGAATTGGGTAAGCTAAATTGTCCATAGTGTATGTCTGTGAATGAGTGTGTATGGGTGTTTCCCAGTGATGGGTTGCAGCTGGAAGGGCATCCGCTGCGTAAAACATATGCTAGATAAGTTGGCGGTTCATTCCGCTGTGGCAACCCCAGATTAATAAAGGGACTAAGCCGAAAGGAAAACGAATGAATGAATGTTTGCTGAACTTTTCTATTGTCGTATCTATCAAATTGATATATTTAAAACCAAACGAAAAACAAATCATAAAATAACAGTTTAATTTAATTCATATTATGAATTATGCGCATATTCTAACTGCCTTTCAAATAATTCATTAAAATAATTAAACATGAGGGGCGACGCGATGGCGCAGTGGTTAGCACTGTCGCCTCACAGCAATAAGGTCGTTGGTTCTAGTCCCGGCTGGATCAGTTGGTATTTCTGTGTGGAGTTTTTATGTTCTCCTCGTGTTTGTGTGGGTTTCATACGGGTGCTCCGGTTTCCACCACAGTCCAAAAGACATGTGCTATAGGTGAATTGAATAAACTAAATTGGCCGAAGTGTATGTGACTGAATGTGAGAGTGTGTGGGTGTTTCCCAGTACTGGGTTGCAGCTGGAAGGGCATCCGCTGTGAAAAACACATGCTGGATAAGTTGGCGGTTCATTCCGATGTGGGTGACCACTGATGAATAAAGGGACTGAGCCGAAGGAAAATGACGAATGAATGATTTTACCAATGATTATGATGATCCAACTTTGATAATATAGCGGAAGACAAAAGTTCAATTTGAACTAACCTACAGTCAGAATACTTATCTACAATTTAATTTTCTTTTTCATGCAATGTAAAAAATTATGTTTTACTGAACATAAAGCTTTCAAGAGTCCCGTTCGAGTCCTGGCTGGGGCAGTTGTCATTTCTGTATGGAGTTTGCATGTTCTCCCCGTGTTGGTGTGGGTTTCCTCTGGGTGCTTTGGTTTCCCCCACAGTCCAAAGACATGCGCTATTGGAGAATTGGATGAACTAAATTGGCCGTAGTGTATGAATGTGTGTGTGGATATGGTGTGAGAGAGTATGGGTGTTTCCCAGTAGGGGAAGAAAGGCTAGAAAGGCATTTGCTGCGTAAAACATCTGCTGAATAGTTGTTGGTTCATTCCATTGTGGTGACCCCTGATAAAGGACTAAGCAGAAGAAAAAATGAATGAATGAATAAATGAATGAATAAAGGCGTCAAGGTGGCGCAGTGGGTACCATGATCACCTGACAGCAAGGTCACTGGTTCAAGCCTTGGCTGGGTCAGTTGACATTTCTGTGTAGAGTTTGCATGTTCTCCCAGTGTTCATATGGGTTTCCTCCGGGTGCTTAAAGACATGCACTATGGCTGAGCTGGGTAAGCTAAACTGTAGTGTATGTGTGTGAATGAGTGTGTATGAGTTTTCCAGTGACGGTTCACCTAGAAGGGCATCTGCTGCATAAAACATGTGCTGGATAAGTTGGCAGTTCATTCCGCTGTGGCAATCCCAGATTAATAAAGGGACTAAGCCGAACAGAAAATGAATGAATGAATAAATAAAGCTTTCATGTAGCTCAAAGTGTATAGCAAGGAACTTATTGATTGCGTGATTTCACCAAGTAGGACATGTTTCTGGATCAACATCAGTACAGCAATCAGCCAATCAGAATTAAAAGATATGTTAAAGTCCATGTTAAGTTTAGGTGTACAGTTAGGGTTATGTGCTTCTACATTACTGTTATCCAACTATTATTCCCCTCAGATTTTGGGTATAATTAAGTTAGGGTTTTCGAACAAAAATGGATTAGATATGGATTATACCTTCAATCGAGGACTGAATCCCACATGCCTTAATGGTATACCTACAATACATTTTAAGTCACTTTGAACATAAGTGTCTGTCATATGCATAGATGTCAATGTAGATGTAAATGTCACAGACTGTCATTTACATTATTATTGTCCCACGGAACAGCAGCTGATTTACAGAAACCACACTGTTTGGGTTTTGAAAACAAGTGGTTTGTTAAATGTAAAACCATACCGTCTCCAGCATTGTAGGCCAGGATGGAGCGTGCTCTGGTCTGCTTGCCCTCTGAGTTCTTCCCTGAGCAGGTGTTGGAGCACAGAGACCAGGACGTCCAGGGACTGAGCACACAGTCTTTAGGGCAGGACACTTCACACAGCACAGGCATAGGCAGGATGGCATCGCGACACAGTTGCCGGTCCACAAATTCACCTGGAAAATAACAAAATACAGCCTGTGTTCAATTCTCCAAACCCAAAATAAGACTAGAGATAAGACTGTGCAATATGACGATATACCTTGCATAGATGACATAAAAAGTCTATTGTTTCATGTTATGCTCTATCTTTTATTTTGTGGGGTGACAAAATAAATAGTTTTCGTGTAAACCTTTTTTGAACATTTAGACGACTGCAATCAAAGACGAAGACACTGGGATGCAGACAAATACATGAATAACAGCATGATGAGAAAGGTGCAAGCTTGAAAATGCAATGTTTCATTTAGCATTTTATTTAGCAATATTTTATATTGGGCCTGTGATTTTTGACAACTCTTTTATATTTCATTACTATTTATTTGAAATTTCTACATTCTTATTCAAACAATTGCCCTGAAATTCTACATAAAGTGAGAAAATAATCACAATAATACATATTTTTGAGTATATATTTTAACTCTTAAAAAAATTGCCAGCCTCTGCCTGCATTTTTTATGATTTTCAATGAATGTATGGGGATATAATATATTTCAAAACAAAGATCCAAGCCTCTGCTTTTAATCAATCAATCAAACAAACAAACAAACAAAAATGTACCTACATTTCTTCATGTTCTATTTTAATGCAGGTAGGT
Organism: Danio aesculapii; assembly: GCF_903798145.1. NCBI lineage: Eukaryota > Metazoa > Chordata > Actinopteri > Cypriniformes > Danionidae > Danio > Danio aesculapii. Next base: position 39,238,190 of record NC_079453.1, on the reverse strand, counting down.
TTCACCAAAAATGTAACATTTTTGCATTTTTCTAAAATTTGTCCATTTTCAAGACATGTAGTTTACTGTATAATATTATGCATGTGAGATGTGTGTGTGTATGTGTGTGTGTATGTATGTGCATGCATAAGCGTGTATGTGTGCGGGAAAGTGTGTGAACATTTTGCTGCTGCAAGCTTTGATAATGAAAGAATTAAGGAAGATTGTGTAAGCCTTTATTTTTAGCCGCGATCTTACTTTCACTTTCTTAGATCATCCTATACTTAATTCTCAGGACACAGAAAGGGTATGTGCTGTACCTCACTCAGTAGATGCATTAGGGCTTTCCCTACTGTATACACCAAACACAGGCTGCTGTTTTTGTTGAATTGCTGTAACTGTTATTGAAATATGGTTTTGTAATTGGTGAGTTGTCACATTAATGGCAGGGAAAAAGAGTTCACTGTACTCAAATGGCCTCCACAGTCACCAGAGCTCAATCCAATAGAGCACCTTTGGGATGTGGTGGAACAGGAGATCCGCATCATTGATGTGCAGCCGACAAATCTGAAGCAACTGCGTAATGCTATCATGTCAATATGGAACAAAAAAAAATTCTGAAGAATATTTCCAGTACTTTGTTGAATCTATGCCATGAAAAATTAAGGCAGTTCTGAAGGCAAAAGGGGGTCCAACCAGGTACTTGTAAGGTGTACCTAGTAAAGTGAGTATATATAAGCCATTAATTGACTGATTTTACAGAAAATGTACTATACAGTATGTTTCATGATCAGGATATGAGATGATTTATATTGTAATATGAGATTTCTCCCATATCACCCAGCCCTAACTAGAAACTAAGCAATTTTGGATTCAAATTAATTGCAAACTGTAACAAATTAAAACCCATATGCTCAAAGAATTACACTAAGAGGTTTCAAAAAGAGATAAAGCAAAGACTCATTTGATGGCATGTCAAATGATGTATATTAATGCACATGTCTTTCTGGGTTTAAATAAATCAGCCCACACAGAGAACTCACAATGCGGATGTGATACACAGCCAAATAGCTGTCATCTTTACTCTATGACAGATTGTGCACACTAACACTCATTCACACATTAACTCTTCAATATATATAAGTATACAAAAAACATACAATTCAAAAGGCATTTAACAAGGCTGTGTTTATACCCTGTATCTGCTATAATATGTAATGTACAGCAGGACCTTAATGCATACAAGGGTAGCTATTATTTCATGCATTTGTGCCGTGCATTTCAGTAGAATTGCATGTTTTTTTTTTACATTTGCTTCTTGCACATATATTTTAGATTGAATTGTAATGTGCATTGACTCTTTAAATGTCAAACAGCATGTGATAGCTGTGCTCCCTGGAGAGAAAATGACTCTGAGATGCATTCAATTGCATGAAATTGTATGCAAATGCTGGCAAAAAAACCAAATGCAGCCATTGGAATTACAGAAGATGAACGCTGCATTTTTAGTAGGTGCAAAGTGTAAAATGGAATTAAGACATAAAGACACACAGCAGAAAATCTGAATTAATAATCGAAGTAAAGCAAAATAAATCATAAAAAAGGAAATAAAAACTAAGAAAATAAAATAAACAAACAAATAAAAGCTAAACATAAAACAACTAAATAAATAAATTATTATTTTTTTTAACAAATAAAAAATGTAAACATGAATAAAAACCTACCAAGATAAATAACCAACAGATACTAAACAAAAAGCTAGCCCAAAATAAACAATAAAAACTGCAAATAAAATAATTAAATGTCAAACAATTGGTAGAAAAAAAACTGAACAAAAAATTATTATATAAGAAAGCTTATAAAAATATAAAGCAAATAGTTCAAATCAAAAAAAGAAAAAAAAAGAAAACGCAAACAAACATATACAAAATCAAACCAAACAAATAAAATAAAACAAACGAATAAAGCATAGTAAATTTGAAACACAGTTAATAAATTTTACAATAAAACAAATCTAAATTAAAATATGCCATCAAAGTAAACAGGAAGGAAAAAAATCTGTACAACAACAATAATGAAAAGTAAAACAGACAAAAACATTAAATAAAATCCAAAATAATAAATAAATAAATAAAAAAAATTAAAAGAACGAAAAAGTAAATTAATAAATAAAAACATAAATAAAAACATAAATCAATAAATAAATAAATAAATAAATAAATAAATAAATAAATAAATAAATAAATGAACGTCTGAAAAAAGTTTTAAAAATACTGTAAAAACTAAAAGACTGAAAAAAGTAAATAAATAAAAGAATAAAAACGTAAATAACTAACTAAATAAACAAACATAAATAAATAAATAAATGAAAGTCTGAAAAAGTAAATAAATAAATAAATGAAAACCTACATTAATAAATAAATAATTGAAAGTCTGAAAAAAGTAAATAAATAAATAAATAAATAAAATGAAAACGTAAATAAATAAATAAATTAAAAACTGAAAAAGTAAATAAATAAATAAATAAATGAAAGTCTAAAAAAGTAAATAAATAAATAGATCAATAGATAAATAAATACAAAGACTGAAAAAGTAAAAAAAATAAATAAATAAAAAGAGCATTGTGTGCTCCTAGAGGTCATGTGAAAGAGCTAGTTTTGGACAGCAGCCCCTCTGTGGACTGTGCAGCAGTGCCGGTATCGATCGGTGAACCCCACACCCCTGTAAAAAAGCCCAAAGTGCCAGAAAACCCACTGAGTCAGATGACACCATACGACCCCACGGGACACAACAGATCCATTCTCATCAGCACCAGACAACAGGATCAATAAATGAGAGGAGAGCGAACAATGAGGACTCGTTGAGGAACAGTTAGACTTCCTCAAACTGCTGGCATTGATGCACATTCACATCAGGCGAAAATCATTACAGCCCATTACAGACATTCATGCGCCTTTTTAAAGCTTTAATTTGAGAAACAAGACAAAATCTTAATAGACTAAACAGAGCACCAAGCGGCTGTGCCCTAAAAACAGCCCTATTTATAAAAAAGACTGGTTAGATTCAAATAGTAATAAAATTAAATAACTAAAAAGATCAAATAAATAGTAAATGTTAAATGAAGTAAAACATCCAAAAATACAGCATATAAAATAAAAAAAATAAAGTAAAAAAATAAAATAATAAAAATAATAAAACTGTAATTATTGAATCAATTAAAATGAAATGTTAAATTAACCAAAACATGAAATTAAATATAACATAAATTGAATATAAAAAATGTTAAATAAAATCTTAAATGATAATCCATAATACAAACTTTTTTTTAAATGTAGTAAATTAAATGAAAAACACATAATAAAAATACTAATCTAATAATAATAAAATTTAAAGATAACATAAATAAAACGAAATATTAGATAAAAATAAGAAAATTATAAACAAATAAAATCAATTAAAATGCAAAAAACACAAATTAATATTATTATGAAATAAACATAAACATTCAATTAATTAAAACAAAAATATAAAATAAAAAATTTAATTTAATAATATTAAATTTAAATATAAAATGTAAAAAATATTAAAATGAATAAAATAAAATATTAAAAATACAAATTGATATTCCAAATACATTTTATTAATTAAAACAAATAAAATAAAATCTAATAATATTACATTAAAATATAAAATGTAAATAAAATATAATAATAAACATGAATAAAATAATTTTTAAAAAATACAAATTGATATTCCAATCAAAGAAACCATTTTTAAAATTAAAACATAAAATAAAATAAAAATAAATAAATAAAATATTAAAAATAAAATAAAATAAAATAAAATAAAATAAAATAAAATAAAATAAAATAAAATAAAATAAAATAAAATAAAATAAAATAAAATAAAATAAAATAAAATAAAATAAAACAAACCTTTAGCCCTGAAGAAAATCAAATCAAGAGTCCTCATGAATAAATCAGTGACTGAGTGGTGGGAAAATGGTAATGTAATATCAGCTGTACATCTAGCCCTTATACATCTCAGACGTGTTAAACCTCACCTGCGTCTGACTGTCCCCTGATAGAAAAGTACCAGACGCCACCTGACATTTCGTCTATCGAGCGCCGTCACTTTCAGATGAGGCTGCACACTATTCCTTCTCAAAGTTAATGAGGGAGAGACGGAGTTCAGTGAGACTCACACTGACTCTGAGGACTAACACAGTTAATTTCATTTATGCAGGCGACTCGGCACCAGTGCCAAAACAACATATTCACCGTCTGCCCGTCTGTGAGACGGGACAAAGAAAGAGGTGACCTTGAACAAATCATATTATACCTCACTGCAGCAAGACATCTGGACTTAAATGGGTCAAAGTGTTGCAGAAGCCTATGTGAGTAGCGAGAAATAAAATAATGGCCATTGTTTCTTTGAGTTTTTGCATTTGCCAGCTTTTTAGTGCACTGAAATACTATTTATTCGAATTGATGATGTCTTTAAATGTTTTAGTTATCTAACAGGTTTCATATTTATTTATTTATTTATATTAAAACTCTTGTTGACTGTTCACAGCAAACAATTCATTTTCAACATTCATTTTCAGTAGCTTTCATTTATTTATAGGCTTATTATCTATACATAGTTATCATTCTTGGTGTAAACAGCTCTTCAAATTGTATATGTGGTAATATCTGTTCATGTGCAGTGTAAATTATGGGCATCTTAAAAAACATAAAACAGAGATCATTAGAAAAATAAAAGTCTCTTCATTAATTTAGTCCATTTTATTTTTTAATTTGTATTATACAGTATTTATATAAAGGTTTGGACTGGCATATTTCGTATGTTAATTAAGGCATTTTGGTCCCCAGGCAAAATCTGACCCACAAACTGCAGTCTAAATCATTAAATTACCATTTCAATGACAAAACATGCAGTGCCAAGAAGCATATATCATATTTTATTCTAGACCATTTTGACCCACATACTACATTTTCAAAAGACCAAAAGTTAGCAATGAATTTTGGGGGTAATATAAAGTGATATCTATAAACAAATCTGCATCTTAAATGCTAGTCGCTATGCCAATAGATATGCAGGATATATATATTTTTTAAATCTCTTTTTACAGTACATGAAGAAATTTGGTTTGAGTTTGAATTTTTAATGATGACATTGAATGCATTTGTGTTGCCTGTTTTTCTGTGATGTGTGTAGTGTAATATGAACGCTGATGTGTTTGTGTGGTAAAGGCAAAGATAAATTTCCACTTGTGGACAATAAATAAATAAATAAAGAAAGAAAGAAAGAAAGAAAGAAAGAAAGAAAGAAAGAAAGAAAGAAAGAAAGTATACAGCATTAGAACACCACCTCCAAATGTACAGTATATGTACAATACAAACTTGTATGTTTTGGGCAATCAATCCCTTTAATTGAAGGTACAGTTCCCCCCAAAATTATAATTATGTCATCATTTACTCAACCTCCATTAGTTTAAAACCTGTTTGAGAGTCTTTCTTCTGCTAAATTCAATATATATATTGAATATAAAGGGACTGTTCGCCCAGTGTAGTTTCAGTGTTAATTTACTAGAACTACACCAGCATTCTACACACTACTCTCCTGCCTGCCTGAATTGCTGGAATGTTCCACAAATAAAAATATTATAGTTTTAACACTCCTTTGTTCCTCATCTGTTAAGCTTCAATCTACTTAAAAAAAAGTAGTTGCTGTTTGTTCAAACTACTTATTTAAAATGAGTTTAAACAACACAATTATTGAGGTTTTAGGAGGACAACTTAATATTTTATGTTTATATCCACTTTAATTTGTAAAAAAAACAATAAATGAACTGAATTCCTTCATGTTGTCCCAGCACAAATCGATTGTGTGCATCAGTGTACACTGTAAAAGGCACTATGGAAATACAATGAATTGAATCGAATGGGGGCTAGCTACCAGCATTTTCAAAACATCTTCTTTTATGTTCAACAGAGAAGAAAAAGAATCTTAAATGGGTTTTCAACAAGTGAAGTGTGAGCAAATGGTGGCAGAATTGTCATTTTTCGGTGAACTATCCCTTTAAGAAAGGTGTTTGAGAGTAAATGTCTAGTAGATGAACTTGTTTTTGAGAGCAGAAGGAGTCTCTGCACTGACAGCTGAGCCACATGCAGTATGACACCTTCAGTCGCTGTGAATGGGATGCTTGATTATGAGCGAAGCAAAACTGATTGAGTTGCAGAGACACACACGGGTGCCTTTCTCTGCCTCTTTCTCTCCTCGATCGCCCACTTTCTCTCTCCCTCGAGTCCTCATTAGCGATGTGAACGCTGAGGTTCTGGAAATGTCGGAGTAATTGCCATGTCCGCACATCGAAATTTACTGGAACAAGGAGCGAAATGCGAGGATGTAAAATACAATTATGGCATGTGCTCATAATTGATTCATTAATGCAAGTCGAGTCGTGCTGCACCTCCAGACAATACATTAACAATACAGAAAGCGAAGAGAAAGAAGTCACAGAGTTGGCGGTTCTATTTTAAAAAACTGAATATTCTACTTGTCCCTCATATCCACAATAATTTAAGGTTAATTATTTTTGATAAGCTTGCTGAATGAACCCATTTGACTCGCGCATGTTGGAGACAGGCTTTTCACTTGGTTTGTTAAAATATTCACTCAGCTTTAGTCTCTATTATATGAAATTAATTAGATCGGATGAATCAGAACTGTGGGGTTGCGCCACTGAATTGTGCTCCCTCATCAACCGGAGTGAAGTGTTCATCCATAAAATCCCATTACAAATTTGTTAGTACAACATAGCAGGGTCATTTGACTTCTCTATGAAGTTAGGGGAATTCATTTGAATAATAAAAAAACAAGGCTGTGTTTATTTGATTAAAAATACAGCAGAAAACAGCACTGTTGTTAAATATTATTAGGATTTAAAAGGGCTGTTTTATTTTTAATGCATTTTAAAATATAATTTATTCCTTTGATGGAAAATCTAAAAATAATTACTCTGGTCTTTAGTGTCAAATGATTTTGTGCTCAAAAACAGTTTTCATTATTAAAAGTGACTCCACTCTGAGAAGCTGTTTAATATTTTTATGGAGACCATGCTTGATTTTTTTTTTACTTATTACTTATTGATGAATAATGCAGAAAACTCAAAAGAGAAACATTAGATAGACTTTTTGAACAAATGTCTTTACTAATTTAATGTGAAAAAATGTACTTACTATGTGTTGTTCCAATGCCACATGCCTTTCTTTTTTTGTACCACAAAATTATATGAAATGATATATAAACCATTCTAGTGTGTTAATTTACTGTCAACAAATCATACATCTCAATTTTATTAGTGCTGTTTAACAATAAGTTAATTAGTTAACTAACAATTAGTTAGTTTGTGTTTACATAAT
>NC_079453.1:39213284-39225784 GCF_903798145.1 Danio aesculapii | reverse complement strand
TTTGACAAATTGAAGTCGATTGAACTTAAAACTATATTGTTGTCCCCAATCTCAAAGAGTCTCAAGAAAAAAAATCTTAAGAATTGTGTTGTCTCAGCTCATTTTAAAGAGAACAAGCAGCAACAATCTAAAAAGCTATCTAAAATTTGATAATCTAAAATAAAAAATAATAAAAAATAGAAACTGACAAAGCATTTCATTTTAAATGAGGGGTTGCAACATTTTCAACATTTTTTAATACTTATTTTGATTATTTTAAATTAAAACGTTGTTTAATATTATTTCCTACCACATTCAGTGGGTGTACTAATTGTTTACAGTGATCTTAAATTATTTTGCTAAATAAATTCCAGTATTGGTATACAGTATATACACAGATATCTGAATGTGTAACATCCTATAGAAAATATTAATATGAAAGAGAGATCTAGCAGTAATTTATGCAGTAATATTATATATATATATATATATATATATATATATATATATATATACATATATATACACACATGTATACACATATATATATATATATAATATATATATATATATATATGTCATAAAACATGTATATGTCATCTCAATCCAATTGAGCTCCTTTGAGATGGATATATATGTATATATAATATATATATATATATATATATATATATATATATATATATATACATATATATACATATATATATATATATATATATATATACATATACATATATATATATACATATATATATATTATATATATATATATATACATATATATATATATATACACATACTAATATATATATATATATATATATATATATATATATATATATATATATATATATATATATATATATATATATACATATATATACATACACATACACATATGTTGTATGTATATATTGTATATATATATATATATATATCTATATATAATAATATATATATATATATATATATTATATATATATATATATATATAATATTATATATATGTATGTGTATGTATATATATATATATATGTATATATTATATATATATATATATTATTATATATGTATATAATATGTATATGTATATATATATATATATATATTATATATAGATATATATATATATATATATATAATATATATATATATGTATATGTATATAGATATATATATATATATATATATATATATATATATGTATATTATAATATATATATATATATATATATATATATATATATATATATATATATATATATATATAGTTTTTTCAGGAATCATGCTGTAGTTTGAGTAAGAGTATAAAATTGTTATGAGAATGGTTATCTGCTTTAGCAAATTAACTTTTCATCTAATATAATAGCAATATATTATGCATTGAGAACTTTAGTGATTCATTTAAAAGTCAAACTTGATGTACAAACTGATTCAGTTACAAAAGTTAACGGCTTACTTGAAGATTTCATGTACATTTTTGCAAATCTGATTTTATATCTATGACACTACAGCGAACAATGCATAGGATCACAGATACAGTAAAAACTTTGTGTGTCATATTGTTCTAATCTGTCCTCATGCTGGAGATATGTTATACATAAAAAATACTTCTTTTATTCTCCACATCTCCCTGAATAATAAGCCCACATACTGTATATACGCATGCAATAGTCTGCCATTACAGCTATGTGGCATGAAGTATGAACTGTGGGCGTTTAAAAAGAGCAACAGATTCCGAGAGAATTCATCATTAAGATGCATAGTGGAGAATTTCCACCCATCCCATCCTTTTGAGTCGCTTCATTAGGGAAGAGTCAATATGCATTAGTCATGGCATGGCTTGCTGTCCCAGCCATAATTAACGAGGAAAGCAGCCGGCATGCCAGCACCTCTGATACAACAGTATCAACTGACAGCAGCATTCAGTAAACCTGTGAATCAGATCCAGCTCTGTTTAAAGACCATGTAAAGCTTGCACTGAAAAAACACCTTCTTAAGAGTTACAATCTTATTTCTTATCCCCCCCCCCCCCAACTTTAATAAAGCCTAGGTAATCTTTCATATTTCAAGAGATCTTACCAAGTATAATTATCTTACAGTTCTGGTAGATCATTTTACTTGTTTCTAGTCTGAATCTTCTTAAATCATGCATTTATTTCTCATATTAAGATGATTTTTTTTCAGTGTGTGCTTTGAGGCTTAATCTCACTCATCATATATAGTTTAAAATATAAGAAAAGCTCACAATTTAAAAAATAATAGAAGCTAGTTTTAAGATACACTTAAAATAAAGTACACATCTTGGAATAAGTGTTAATACTTTTAAGATTTTTTTTCTTTACTAAAGCTTAGGTAAGTTATCTTGTTTCAAGACATCTCACCAAGTATAAATATCTTACTGCACTGGGAGATCATTTGACTTGTTCCTTGTCTGCATCTTCTTAAATCATTCATTTATTTCTCATATTAAGATGGAGATATTTTGGTTGTTGTTTTGAAGCTTAATCTACATTTACATTTAGTCATTTAGCAGACGCTTTTATCCAAAGCGACTTACAAATGAGGACAAGGAAGCAATTTACACAACTATAAGAGCAGCAGTGAACAAGTGCTATAGACAAGTTTCAGGTGTGTAAAGTCTAAGAAGCAAAGCATTAGAATTTTTTTTTTTTTTTTTTGAGAGAGAGAGTCCAGTTAGTGGTATAGCCAGAGAGGCAGTTACAGATTAGGAAGGAATGTGGAGACTAAATAGTTGAGTTTTTAGTCGTTTCTTGAAGACAGCAAGTGACTCTGCTGTTCTGATGTAGTTAGGGAGTTCATTCCACCAACTGGGCAGATTGAATGTGAGAGTTCGGGAAAGTGATTTCTTCCCTCTTAGGGATGGAACAACGAGGCGACGTTCATTCACAGAACGCAAGTTTCTGGAGGGCACATAAATCTGCAGAAGTGAGAGCAGATACGAAGGAGCAAAGCTAGAGGTCGCTTTGTAAGCAAACATCAGAGCTTTGAATTTGATGTGAGCAGCAACTGGCAGCCAGTGCAAATGGGTGAGTAGCGGAGTGACTATGTGCTCTTTGGGTTCATCAAAGACCACTCGTGCTGCTGCGTTCTGAAGCAGCTGAAGAGGTTTGACCCATCATTATTTAATGACAATTTTTATAGATATGTAAAGCATACAGTTAAAAAATGTATAATTTAGAAGCTAGTTTTAAAAACTATTGGAATAGCTGTTATAATATTTGCTTTAAGACATTTTTTACTAAAGCCTAGTCATTTGTTTCTTCTTTTTTACATTTCAAGAAATCTTACCAAGTATAAATATCTTACTGCACTGGGAGATCATTTATCTTGTTTCTAGTCTGTATCTTCTTAAATCATCCATTTATTTCTCAAATTAATATGGTTATTTTTTTGCAGTGTGTGTTTGTTGTTTTGAAGCTAAATCAAACCAGTCATTCGTCTGTTTCCTGACAAGTTTTATATTCTGCAGGCTCCATTTTGTTTGTTGTTCCCTCTACAATTCACCTGATTCATAAACCTCTGAGAAAATGAATCTTCTGCCCCAGTAGGTGGTGATAAGTTTATGGCCCGGATGCTGATGGCGCAGATAGAGGTGAGAGGTGGGGTGATGTGACTTATGTGTTGAAAGGCCTCCCGTACACAATTCAGGAGATTTACAATGAAAGAGGACGTTTTATTGATCCGTTCTGTTTTAGCCAGATGGGAGAAACGGCTGCTCCCCAAACAAAACGGTGAGGGATGAAATGGCCCAATAGTTCAAGATAAGATTGCGCTCACCTTTCTTTGTGGATTGATCCTGGCAGTTTTCGAAGGTGCAGGGCCCCCATGCGCTCCAGGCGGACACCTCACACTCCACGGGACAGGGGATATGGCAGAGCTGGGTGGTGTTATGAGGAACACCCAAACACAGGTTACTGTTCACTGGACGCAAGGCTGTGGAGACACACATAGATGATTTTTTTTTTACTAAAGGGTCTCCATAAATACAATGGGGCAAATAAGAATTGGAGACGTCACCATTTTTCTCAGAAAAATATTTCTAAAGGATGTCAATTTTTCACCCGATGTAGGTAATAATCAAAAGAAATGCATATATAAAAAGAAAACAAAGTTAAATAGCTTACAAATGAAGTTACTGTATGTTTAATAAAATGAAGTGATGCAGGGAAAAAGTGTTGAACACATGAACAAAGGGAGGTGTAGAAAGGCAGTGAAAGCCCAGACAGCAGCTGAAATCTCTCACTAGTTATTCAGCAACCCTCTCCTCTTTGTCAACTTAAATGAATATTTGCTGCTTCAGTCCAACATCTACATTAGCAGGATGATGAAGATAAAACCAGGGTGGACATTTCAGCAAGACAATGATCCAAAACACAGCCAAGGAAACTCTCAAATGCTTTCAGAGAAAGAAAATCAAGCTGTGAAATGGCCCAGCCAATCACCTGACTTAAATCCAGTATAAAATACAAATAAAAAAATCAGATTTGAAAGACGAGACCCACAGAACCATCAAGATTGAGCAATTCATGTGGCTTCATTCTCCATATAAGAGGTGTCTTTAAGCTGCCATCACCAAAATAACCTTTTATATAAAGTATTAAATTATTTCAGTAGTTCAGCACTTTCTCCTTGTGTCATTCTATTTTATTAACATGGCTCAATTTTCAGATTTTTTTTGTTTTGTTTTATTTTGTTTGGATTGTTTGTGTTTTTACCAAAATCTGGTTCAGTTCCATGTCAACAGCTCCTTTAGAAATATTATTCCATATTATTGCTCAATACTCCCCCCCCACTGTATACATGTACTTGATATGGGACAAGTATGTATGTTTTGCGCACATAAGAATGTAATTTAGATATATCGTATACAAAAAGAAATGTTCATGTTAGGGTGTTTTGGAGTAATATACATCTGCTGTCCAATGAGGTTCAAGGAATTTAACTTAACTTTGGGGTTTTTTACAGTTGCTTTTTATGCACTTTCTTATGATTAGATAGCTAATCATAGCTATCATCATTAGATATCTCGGGTGTACAAGCCCATTTCGAAACACATTCGAGACAAATATAAATTTGATCGCTCAGACCACACTAAACAAACAGTTTTCTGTAAAATTGTTGCTTTTTGTGTTGAATTTAAACAAGCAACTTAAATTTAGCAACGTTCAACTTAATTTGCTTTTTAAATTCAGCCCAAATAAATTGTTTCCAAACACTTAACTTAAAAAAGTGAGTAACTCCAAGTAATCATCTTTGAATATTTTTTTCAGTGCACTTAAGGAGGTCGCATAGAGACAGAATCATTGTCTTGCTGAAATGTTCACCCTCATTTCACCTTCATTATCTTGCTAATGTAAATGTTGGAATGTTGGAGCTGATATTAACTGAATTGGACTGATTGTTGAAACCACATACAGTACGCAAATTTTAATCCTCCCAAAATTACAAAAATAAATGAGAGAGCACGTGTTATGGGTTATATAATTGTCAAACATACACACGCAAATGAATATGCAACCGAAGGCCACAGGTGACCGTTTAAGAGCGGTTTAAAAAATTTTGTTTTGTTTTATTTCTGACCGTGAAATGATGAAATTAAATTGTTATGTTAATATCAGAATGCTGTATAAACAGCAGAGATGCAGAATGGACCTGTGAAAAATGAGGAATAATAATAGAAAAATATAGCACTGTGTTCATTTAAATAGTTCATTTAAATAAGACTAATCTCTACAAAATCCATGTTCAAGGAGAAACTGAAACCTTCTAGGCTTTTAATACCCGAGTAACTGTAACACGGAGAGTGACAGAGACAACTGAAGTTAGGATCCACGTGCAGGTTTATTGGGTAGTCAGGCAAGCAAAGGTCAACACAGGTGCAAACAGATGTATAAAGGCAGTCCAGAATCGTAGTATAAACACAAGCGAGAGGTCGGAAGGCAGGCGGCAAACAGGGACAAAAGTATAAATGAGACTAGGGTCAAAACACAGGAAAACAAGACTAGGAGAACGTGTTGAAATGTCACTATACAGATAACAAGACTCGACGAAGTAAGTGAGTGTGTGTGCTGCTTAAATAGTGTGTGTAATCAGTCTTTGACAATCCTCAGGTGGTGCAAGTGTAATCAGTCAAAATGAGGAAGCATGTGTGTTTGTGAACGGAGTGCATGTATGAAAATGTAGTCCATGAATGGCGGGTTTGTAGTCCATATGTGTTTGTGTGTGAGTATGATCGCTGGTGATCGTGACAGTTATCTGAGCTTGCTGTTTTCGGTTTCATGTATTGTATGTTATTTTATTTCTTTGATCTTATCTGATTTTTAACAATTTGTGTACAACACAATGGTCAGCAACTGTTGTTATATTGCGCTTTATAAATAAAGTAAGTCTAAGTCTAAATATAGTACTGTGTTCATTTTTTGGGGAGAATATGTTACACAAATTCATTTAAACCCTTTCCATTTTGAATGATGTCTTGCATGTATCCGTATGACAAAAATGTGCGTTTATTATGAAAGTAATCACAGAGTCAGCCTTGTGTGCTTGTAATGATGTTTTACAGCCTGCATCTGTAATTATTTGAATGCCAACTAAGATGTGTAGCTTACGTTTCTGTAAATGGTAAAACTAGTTAAATAATGTGGTGTATCTGATTCTGTAGTTGACAAAGCCGCACAGAAATCTGCAGATTTTTAGACCATCATTGAGTCTATTTATTTACTTGTGTAAAAATGTATGTCAATTTATATTCATTCAGTTTTTAAATTAATTTCAGCAATAGTATTGACTAATATGAAAGTGTTTATTTACAATACAGTTTGTAAAGTAATATTTCTGTCTTTTAGTAGATTTTATATGATAGACTTGCTTTATTTACCAAATAAGTAAATCTAGATGGATTTACAATGTAAACATTAAATAAAATTTAAAAAGTTTTTTTTATTTCATATATTAAGCTTTTAGTTATGATACTCCCCCAAAAAATTAGCATAAATCCGCAGATTTTCTTTTACAAAATTCTCCACAAAAAATTTTGACACAGCCTAGACATAACCTAGTTAAATATGAATATAGCGTGGGATTTGAAGATCGAAATCTAAAAACATATTGATGTTTTTAAATGTAAACAGAGCCGTCTTCAGAAATCAGTTACCGATCAGACACCAGGTGTAAACAGGCCCTTAATCTCATAAATTTAGTGATCTCTACCAGTGTTGGGTGTAGTTAGTTACACAGTAACTAGCTACTAATTGAATGACTTATTCACTGAAAACGTAAGGTCAAATTACATGATGAACATTATTCTAATAAACAAGAGCCTATGATTGCATATGTTTTGCTTGACATCTCCCGAGACCCCCTTTGTCCTTGTTTTCTTTTGATCTGCAACTAGCGCTCGGAGCCGTAGGTGACTTTCTTCAATGTCAATGCAGAAACAGATCTGCACTGATACTCTTTGATGGATCTTCTGTTCATTCACATGCAAATTGCTTCATGTCCAAAATGTGTTCACTCTGTGCTTTGAGCCATTTTCTAAATCATTCGGTTAGCAAGTGTGCGTTTCTCATTGTAGATTTTCAGAAGGATCTAAGTGATTGATTGCAGGGCCAGTTGTAGATCATTAATGATTTGTATAAACTTGTTTAAAACAGAAATCTAAAAGGTTTTTGTGAAGTGCTCCACTGGGACTAACATCACCCTAACACTCAATTTAGTAAGCTGAATTTACCTCTGAAAGTGACGTGCCAAAAAAATTAGCTGTCAAACTGACAAAATTGATTTGCAAAAAATGTCAAATTGACTTGCAAATGCAACCTCTATTGTTCCCACAAACAGTCTCCATGTACTCTATAGTTGTTATTAGGCAATCCAGGCTTATTGAAAATGCAGGAGTCTGCCTACATTTCTACTTCATAGGAACACTATAACTTTCAGTTTTAATACAATGTTATCACCTGAGGATTCTTTTACCATATGCTTTGAATACATTTTAACATTTGCATTGCATGTATGCCACAATTATCAATGCATTTCTGATGTAGTAAACTTGCTTGGTAGTTCACCTAATACAGTGTTGCATTTGTTTTGTATACAAAACAAAGCCATGTAAAATAAGACAAACCTGTTAATGTGGCCAGCCTAAGGCACACCTGTGCAATAAACATGCTATCTAATCAGCGTCTTCATATGACACACCTGTGAGGTTTATGTATTATCTGCAGCTTGTCAAACTTCACAGATACGATTCCCATGTCACACTGTAATTTCTCAGTTAACAATGTCAGACTAAACACTGACACATAGCAAACATAAACAATCTGTGCCTGTAATTTTTCTCACAGCATGCCTCAATAATATAACAAACAAAAAAAGTGTTTGGACTATTTCCTGTGGTTGTTTGAAATTGTCGCACTACTTGGGTCATCAAATTCGGTGCCCCTATTGGTTCTTGAATTGACGAATTGGTTCTTGAATTGGTCAACTTTCCTTAAAAGGGACCTTTTATGCCCCTTTTTACAACATGCAAAATAAGTCCCTAGAGCACATATGTCAAAGTCAGTTCCTGGAGAGCTGGAGCTTTGCACAGTTTAGTTCCAACCCTAATTAAACACACCTGATCAAACTAATTGAGTGCTTTAGGCTTGTTTGATTCTTTGAGATAGGCGTGTTGAAGCAGGGCTGTAACTAAACTCTGCAGGGCTCCGGCCCTCCAGGAATTAACTTTGACACCTTGAGAGTGCCCTAGAGTGTCTGTGAATTTTCAGCTCAAAATACCACACAAATAATGTTTAATAACTCTTTGAAACTGCCCATTTTAGGCTTTGATTATGATTGTGTCATTTTTGATGACCGTCTCTTTAAATTCAAATAAGATTGTGCTGCCAGCCCTATTTTGAATAGAGGGTGGAGCTACAAATGCCTATGGCTGTGTCCGAAACCACCTACTACTCAGTAGGTACCGCATTTGAATTTAAACGTACTACTCGGCTGTTAGAAATGGGCGTTCTATACAGTATGTAAGAAGAATGAATGGAATTCTGACGTACTTATGATCCGCTAGATGGTCACGTGACCTACCTGCGTCTGTTGCGTTGCTTCACTCCCATTCTTGAATTCTCTCGCGGGGCATCATGGGATAGCGCAGCGTGCATGGGATGCGCACTTCAGAATCTCGCCGAAAGTAGTAAGTCATCCAGGTACTTTGCACATACTGATTTTCGAATTATATAAATTCAAACATACTACTCGGCTCGCATTCTGATTTTAGCGTACTTTATAGTATAGAAGAATGCGGTTTCGGACGCAGCCTATGTGTCAGCATATTGAAAGATTCAAAAACAAGACTAACGTCCTATGTTAATGAGGGAGTGATTTTCATTAATGGGTGTGGCCCTTTAATGACACGTACAAAGGAAGAATGTCAAAGTGTTTCTGCAGGCTGTTTTTATGAAGTGTGATTATAAAAAATGTAATTAATAATTTTTTACCATTAGATGCTGATTATATTCACAGACTGTTGACATAGAACTGTGTTTAAAAAATGTATAATAGTGATTTTTGCATAATAGGTCCCCTTTAATGCTCATGGTTGCCTAAAGAGTCTGTATAAACTCATTTTAGAGGGGGTGAGAAACATCCTCAGCTTGAGTTTACATTGGTAGAGATCATTCCAGTTTCTTTGCGTTCTACCAATGATCTTATTTCCTTAATTTACAATCTTGGAAACTTTAGCTCGATTTACAACACTCAGGATACCATATTAAATCATATTAAGAATCACACAACACATTTTTTTGTACACCATTTCATGTATATTCGTATTCACTCCATTGACCTCCATTTTATGAATCGCCACAGACCATAGTTCCAGCTAAAATTCATTCATTCATGTTCTTTTGATTTAGTCACTTTATTAATCAGGGGTCACCACAGCCGAATGAACCACCAACTTATCCAGCATATGTTTTACGCAACGGATGCCCTTCCGGTTGCAACCCATCACTGGGAAACATCCATACACACTCATTCACACTCATACACTACAGACAATGTTGTTTACACAATTCACCTGTAATGCATGCCTTTGCACTTGTGGGGGAAACCAGAGCACCCGGAGGAAACCCACGTGAACACGGGAAGAACATGCAAACTCCACACAGAAATGTCAACTGACCCAGCCAAGTCTCGAACCAGTGACCTTCTTGCTGTGAGGCGATCGTGCTACCCACTGCGCCACCATGACACCAGGTTTCAGCTAAAAATCATCTTTAATGTTCTAGCCTGGGGTTAAGTAAATCAACAACAGATCTTCACTTTTAGGTGAACTATCCCTTTAACCACCACACACACTCTCAAACGAATCCACACACACTCCGTCTACCTGTCTGACTTCTTCTCCCAGCGGCTTCCATTTCTCTGCCCTGTTAACCCAGTCTGATTAATGACCCTCTCCTTTCAGGTTGACCTTGTTCAGGTGGCACAACACTCGCTTGGAGGCCAGATGGTCTGCTGTTTGCCCACCCCAGGGTTTCCCCGGCCAATTACGGCCCCAGTATCCCATCCCATCAGCCCCTCTGTCTGACAGCCGCCAACACATTCACCTGCTTGCATCACCATCATCACCATCATAATCAATAACCGGCTCCCTGCCTGAGGGTCGGTGCTGCGCGGATGCTCTGTAACAAAGCGTGGGTGTTGACTATCTCATAAAGATCCACGAGGGGTGCGACCATGTATTATATTCTGGCCGAGGCGAAACGAATGAACACTGGTGTTGGTGTTTTCTGCTCTCTCTCTGTGACTGAGATGTGTAATGGATAAAGATCGCGACAGCAGCTGCTTTCCCCTGTTGTCTAAATGTCTGAAACCCACCCGCCGGGAGAGGGAAAATCAAGCACCAGTTTCCCCAGGCCCAAACAGCAGAGCAGGAAGCGCTGGCCGAGAGGAAGACAACAAGCGGCTTTTGATATGTAAAAACGCGTACTTTGTGTTCGCTGCCATTCTGGGCATTATTATTTGGGTTTAGGAATCC
Source organism: Danio aesculapii (assembly GCF_903798145.1). Classification (NCBI taxonomy): domain Eukaryota; kingdom Metazoa; phylum Chordata; class Actinopteri; order Cypriniformes; family Danionidae; genus Danio; species Danio aesculapii. The sequence goes on along the minus strand of NC_079453.1, from coordinate 39,214,746 downwards.
ATAAGGCCAAAATGACTGCAATGAATTTGGAATAGAGGCGCTACTTTAGTATTTATTGGAACAATCTATGTTCCTGATTCTTCACTTCTGACAAAACAAAGCATAACAGGAGGAACAATAACAGTTTAAGAGAGGTTTATATACATTTTGAGGTATGCAGTACTCACATCTCCTGCTTCTACTTAATTTACACTTAATTTAAATCAACACAAATACAAAAATGATCTGGGAACGTGAATTTTTTGACACAAACAGTGTTCATGGTGGCACGGTGGCTTGGTGGTTAGCACTGTCACCCACAGAAAGAAGGTTGCTGGTTTGAGTCCCGACTGGACCAGTTGTTATTTCTGTGTGGAGTTTGCCTGTTCTCCCCAAATTCACGTAAGTTTCCCTCCGGGTGCTCTGGTTTCCCCACTAGTCCAAAGACATGCGGGTAAAGGTGAATTGAATGAACTTAATTGGCTGTAGTGTATGAGTGTGTGTATGAATATGAGAGTTTATGGGTGTCTCCCAGTACTGGGTTGCAGCTGGAAGGGCATCCTCTGCATAAAACATACGCAGGTATAATTGGCGGTTCATTCCGCTGTGGCGACCCCTGATAAATAAGGAACTAATCTGAGGAACTAAGGGATTAATTTCATTCGCATCTGCATTTTTTAGTGATTTCAAAAAATCTCAAAACATTTTCTTTAGAACATTAGAATATTTAAATTAGGAAAATGAAATATCAAAATTTAGATTTAATGGATTTGTTTGTGCAAATAATTAAACAGGATACTATTTTGATCTATACTAAATAAAAATAAAGTAATAAGTGACCATTGTATTATCATTGACATTGTTTTTATTTTACTCAGAACATGTAAAGTGCTCAGCATATATGAGTATGCCTCTCCCAAATCGATCTTTTAAATTAATATGTTAAATAGGGTGCTATACAATATTACATTTGTGCATTTAATTAGTTTGGTCAGTACTGAAGTCGAATCTGGAGCGTATCTGAATAGAAAACTTATAACGGGCCAAAAATGAGTACACCTAAAGTTATGTCATGGAACTTATTAAATAAAATAAAAAATAGAAATATTTAGAGAAACAAAAATATTAAACATTTAGTTGAAATTTTGTAGTTTGTAAATTTTTTCACCAACATTTTCATGAATTTTAATATATTGTTTTTCTATGTCCACATATGTTCAGTGACAAAAGTATTATATCAATAAATATATCTGTTTAATAAATCTGTTTTGTTCAAATGCATCAAAATACATTGCTTACATTCACTGAGAAATGGATAAAAATATTCATTTTCAAAATGGGGTGAAAATTTGCTGAGCTCTGTACATATATGTGTACAGTTGAAGTCAAATTATTAGCCTGCTTATAGTTTTCTTTTTTTAATATTTCCCAAATGATGTTTTAACAGAGCAAGAAAATTTTTCACAGTATGTCTGATACTATT